>NC_085120.1:8711750-9012500 GCF_030269925.1 Bombyx mori | reverse complement strand
AATGACTAGTAATTTGTTTGTATCCTGAACTTTGTGATAGCATAGATCGTAGCGCAGAATATTAACAAACACTGCTATTTTAGAGGGCAGTGATGCACATCGCAGTTACAATATCGTTACAATAAGTCCATCGAACGCAGCTGACAATACTCAAATAAAGCCAAATTTTTTTTAAAAGTATTTTTTATTTAAGTAGGCAAACACTTTTAAATTGTTACGACGACATATCGGTCATAACCGATTCGGAATGCTGTTTCATCATCACATCACTATTGCCAAAATTTTATACATTTATGAAATCGTTTGCTCTTTTCTAGTATAACAACCATATTTACATCCCA
Source organism: Bombyx mori (assembly GCF_030269925.1). Taxonomy (NCBI): domain Eukaryota; kingdom Metazoa; phylum Arthropoda; class Insecta; order Lepidoptera; family Bombycidae; genus Bombyx; species Bombyx mori. Next base: position 9,012,159 of record NC_085120.1, on the reverse strand, counting down.
TAATTTATGAAATATTACTGAACCGATACGTCTAAATTAATAATACTCGCTCATACAATAAATACTATTAAATTCTCGAGTGAAAATAAATTTTAAAAGTCCCCTTGTTATTCTCGATTCTTATAAGCAGATCACAAATTCATTAGCCACTAGAATCAGGCAATCGTGTCATTTTACCTAATAGTCAATTATGATTGCAAGCCCAGTGCACTCCCAGCACTCAATTCGTAGACCCTGCTCAAGTAGCATTAGCAGACAGTGAGGTCAAACGCAGAGCTTCCTTACTACCCTCGGACGCGTTACCACCCGTCACCCCGATGGAAGTTAAAGACTTGATCTAAGACCTACGTCCTCGTAAAGCTCCCGGTTCAGCGGTATTTCTAACCGCGTTATCAAACTTCTACCCGCCCAACTCGTCGTGACGTTAGCAACTATTTTCAATGCCGCTATGACGAACTGCACCTTTCCCGCGCGTCATGATAATCGCCTTATCGTTGCCGCCGCTGACTTCTCCCCGAATCCTGATCACGCAGGAGCAAGTCACCGTCGTCGCCCTAGACACGTCCTTACGGATCCATCAGATCCAATAACTCTTGCATTAGATAACTTCAGCTCTAACACTAGGAGCAGGCTGAGGAACCCCGGTAACCGTACTCGTCGAACACGACAAAGAGGTCGACGTGCAACCTAACCCATGCATCAGCCCACTGAGTTTCTTGTCATAAAGAAAAAAAAACACCTTTCCCGCGGTGTGGAAAGAAGCGGTCGTTATCGGCATACATAAACCCGGTAAACCCAAAAATCTTCCGACGAGTTGCCGCCCGATTAGCTACCTCATGTCTAACTTAATAGCAAACTTCAAAATAATTTAATCGCAATTTTCACCTTATTAACAAACACGAGTTTCAACCCATAGAAATATCAAAGTAGATAGATGTATGGACGGATGTTAAAATTGTTCCGTGCTCCTGTAATTAGATAGCCATGTACAACCTTTGTCGGGTTTAGTATTACGTGGTTTTCTGTACAATACCGCCGACCCGTTACAACTTGTACCACAATAGTCACTGTCACAGAGTGTTGACAACTTTATCTTGGCTCAGTGTGCGGTCCTGCACGAGTTCAGTGAATACAGCCAGTACGAGCCGCGGACAATGAACTTAATACAGAAATTTAACTAGATCACCGGGAAGTTTAATGCCCCGGGCGTTTTTAAATGTTTTTTTAACTGTATAATTCGGAGCGGAACTCCTACAGACTAATTCAAAATGGCATTCTTTTGTTCAGCCTCGTCTTACCTCGCATTACCACCTTCTATATAACGCTATCCTTGCGTTTTAACATTATTTACTTTTCTATTTTATTAAGCTTCATTGTCTATTATATAATTACTTGAATGCTGAAACATAAATAAAATATAAATAGTATTTAAAGTACCGTTGATGCTTGAATTTTTCCGTTAAGTTATTTGTAGAAAAGCCTATTAACCAGGTACGTTACGGGTAAGTATTTCCATCGTCCTAAAATTTACTAAATGAGGCAGGGTACTTTCGTTCACAAGAAAGCAAGACGTAAAGCTTGTAAGTTGTGCTAAGTGGTGGCAACGAAATACCGAGTGGAATTGCAGAAAAAAAATCGAACACAAAAGCCTCATCCTTGGCGAAAGAAATAAACCCCTCTTGGGGCCATTTACGTAGAATTTATAGAGGTTCATATCGCACTGGCCATACCACTCGACATAAGTACAAACGTACCGAACTTAGATTACTGGCTGACGCTTGACGTCCTCAGCCTTATCTAGTAGTTGTTAATGCTCATTCGGCTACGTTGTTTAATGTGTGGGCTACAATTTATTTACAAATTGTGTGTTATTTGGGAAATTTTGGTGTTCCATCTGTAAGGCAATTGATATCCCGTCACACGGAAGAAAATAAACCGACAAAGAACATCTATTATAAGCGCTGTTCATTATTTACTGGGTAGCTCGAAGGAAGTCCGGAAGGTAAATTTAATACGTGGGGTGCATTAGTAATTGTTGTTTAATGTGATGTTGTAAAGTGAATTGGAAAGTAAGTGAATTTCGGATGTAATCAATCAGGTAGGGGTCGTTAAGTTTATTCATTCCCTTGGGTACCTGCTGCTGTTTGAGTAGTAGTAATTTAAGTGACCATAACACAAAAATATGTACAAAACACTTGGTCAGTATGGCACTGGAAATGTATCAAGATCCTACATATTTCTGCCGCTAACACAAAGATCATCACCTCGACGTTATATCCCAGATGTGTGGTCTTATGGCTCCAGTAATAAGTTAACACCTCGTGAACTCTTTCACCTATGCAATAAGTACAGACATTTATTTGCACTTCTTTTAGAAAAAGCACAAACATATGATCTGTCTCAAACATACGACCTCTCGATTGAGGACGTATTTGAATCTGCTTAACTTAAGCTCATGATGTAAACGTCACTTTAAAAGCCTATAGACTATACTGTACACGTATTTGATTGGACTACAGTTTAACACGTTTAGTACTCGCACCCGGCGACGGGAATAACTGAATTATCAGGTGATACAAACTTGTTGTAGCGCCATTAAATTGATAGCTTTAATTCAATAAGGGTCGCTTGGTTATTATTTACGCGATCGACAATTTAGGTGTAGAATTAACATGAAATATAGAGGACTCGTAAAGTTGATGTTTGTAAGAGCGAATATGAGTGACGGTCACCCATAGTTGGTTGGATTCTTTATTTTATTGCCTTCGAATTAAAGTACGTTCGCTGGCCTTGGCACATAAGGTTGAAGTTTCCATGGCATATAAAGGTTGTCCTTCCTTTAGGAAAGACACAATGGAGTTATCCGTACGTGTAGGTTCACAAATACGTCTAACAACCAGTCAATGTAGCTACTAGTCGTCGTGGCCTAAAGGATAAGACGTCCGATGCATTCGTGTTGAGCGATGCACCGGTGTTCGACTCCCAGGCGGGTACTAATTTTTCTAATGAAATACGTACTCAACAAATGTTCACGATTGACTTCCACGGTGAAGAAATAACATCGTGTAATAAAAAACAAACCCGCAAAATCATAATTTGCGTAATTACTGGTGGTAGGAACTCTTGCGAGTCCACGCGGGTAGGTACCACCACCCTGCCTATTTCTGCCGTAAAGCAGTAATGCGTTTCAGTTTGAAAGGTGGGGCAGCCGTTGTAACTATACTCAGACCTTAGAACTCAAATCTCAATATTGAAGATTGAAGTGGCGGTATTTACGTTGTAGATGTCTATGGGCTGCAGTAACCACTTAGCACCAGGTGGGCTGAGAGCTCGTCCACCCATGTAAGCAATAAAAAAAACATACACTATTAATAAATTGGTTCTTAACACTATTTAACTTTTAATAAGTTTCCGTTATCATTTTCGTAAGGGCCACAATCAAAGGTTGCAAGCGCCATTATTAAAGGTTAGGTTAGTGAATAGTGTGAAAGCGTAATAAGAAACTGATAAATAATAGTATGTGTGTAATGTAGATAGCCGCAAAAGATTAAATCAATTTGCAACTAAGTAAGTTTTTTCCCGTAATTACCATCATTCATCACTAGTATTAACTTCATCAACATACGCTCCTACTTAGCTCCCTCTAATCTTGAACTCTGACTATACGTCATTTATGAATAGACACGTGGGATCGTCACTATTGTTACTGTTCCAATTTTAAATATTATCAAAATTACTCTTCCGATATTGCAATCAAATTTATTTACGTATTCGCCCGCTTCGCTGGGAATTTAAAATTAACATTATTATTTATTGTCATTAGGGAGTCCATATAAATATTAGCCTATCCATTAAGTACATGTATTTTCTACATGGACACCAAGTTTCAAGTCAATCGGATGCATGGTTCAGTAGTTATAACGGAACATCCGTAAAAACCACTGTAGATTTATATATTAGTATAAATTACGTGGCCTCCTATAAAATGTTTAAAAAAGAAAACTTTGACTTTAATTTCCTCAAATCCCCTGCTTCGATCGAGGTCCGGAACAAAATCGCGCACCAGTTTTGTTTACGACTCTGAGATTTATAGATATTTGTCGCATTGTTTCGTTGGATTGATGAGGTCTGTGAATTTATTGCATTTTCCCGGATGTACTTTAATCGGATCTGACGTAAGAATTGTAGGTTTAGGTGCGTGCTACATCAGAATTTTAATCATTCGCTTAACTCCAAATTGATTTTTTTTTTGCAAATAACGCCAGTCCTCTATCCATACTTAAAGAGCACTTGTCCTTTTGTCTTCAAAGAAATTTGTTATCAATGTAAATTTGGGGAACCTACCTAAAAGCTACGGTTTCTTAAACGTCGATTTTTAATTATTATTTTAACAAGAACAAAACGTTTTACAAAATTGTTTTCCATATTTTTTGGAATTTAGTTGTAAGCCTGTCTGCAACGCATAATGCGCTACTTTGGCCACGTTGCCCGCAGAGGTGTAGACAACTTGGAACGTCTGATGGTCACTGGGAAAATAGAAGGAAAACGTCCTAGAGGCCGGAGCCCCAAACGTTCGTCCGACCAGATCTCTGAGCAAACAAGCGGACCACTTAGCGCTGAACTACACCAGGCAACTGACCGGAACCGATGGAGGCTGACAGTCGACAAGCTAAAACGGAGTCACGATCCTCAGCAATGAGGGAGCGATGGAGAAGAAGAAGAAGAAACACAACAGTGTTTCAAGCGGCTATCTTTACCCCTTGGGATCCCACAATTTGAACTCCAGTTACGACTTGAAATCGAAGACTCAAGAGTACGCAAAACTACAAATTCAGAATTCGTACGTTCGGAAAGGTACTTAGAAAAATTAAATTAGGGTACAACTAATATCCATTGACAAAGAAGAAGTATGCGTTGTGGCTAGAGAAAACAGATCCACTGATTAATATCTTAGACTATACTATCTTTAACTGTAATGCTTTTTGGATATTATTTTTTTCTGTTAGACATATCACTTCTATGATAGTATCAAAAAACCAATTTGTATTAATTCGCAAAACAAAATTCTTAAGTAATTATTATAACGTAACAAAAAATTCTTAATTGTTTAAATTATCAACAATTTAAGCCAATGTGTGAGATTTTTCGATGCAGGTGTGAACGAAAACATCATTAGCCTAATTTAGACGGTAGATCGAAAAAGTAAAGAGCGGTTTTTTAGGAATTTTCTTAAAATGATAATTATTACTCTGTTCTATATTCTATTTTTATACATAGATATGTTTTTATGTAAATTAAATCGCGTCCGGGTGTCCTTACCATCTTATTTACATTACCGGCACTGAATGTTAACTATGGCAAGTGCAAACAACGAAAACTTGACCTCGATTATGAACCTTACTCCATTCGTTACAGAGTCTATTCAAAACAAAACAAAAGAACAATCAGGCAAATGAAAATGAAAGTCGTAACGTGTGAAATGTTTTTTCCACGGTACAATTTACATAACTAATGAAGAGTTAGTTAACGTTTCATTAATATTACTAGTATTTAATGTATGTTCACTTGTGGTGCACCACGGTTTACAATTCATACGTTTCTTTCTGAGCTCTAATTAATTTGCACTCGCGAACAAATGAATGCATAGTGTGAATCTCATTTTAATTTACAACGTAGAATAGAAAACAATAATAAAATTATCTAGTCATCGAAACAATAAAGTGTTGATTGGAGATCTTGGTAATAATAAAGGTGTAAAATATCGTTTGTCGACACTACCTCAATACAATTAATTTAGAAGCGTGTCGACTTGTACACAAACTTGTATTATCATTAAATACTGCTACAAGAAGGACAGTCGTTGTTCACTAAGATTTAATTCATCGAATTGAGCTAACTGTAAATTTAGCATCACGGGATGTTCAGTAAACAAACGCTTTTATTTGCTTTAGTACACTGACGGACCTGCTGTTAACCCTTTAAACAGGAGTGCTTGATTGCTTCGAAGTAATGCTACTTTTTCCATTAAAAAAATCAACATTTCTCAGTGGAGTTCAAGGAACTGCTAAGGCAAATCTAAATATTTTTTGGGTACGACGAGTATAGTATGCAGGCCCAAGACTTATCTTAGTACTTTGAGCCCCACATAGCATCAGGCAGCTACATCAACAAGCTTAACTACAAGAATTTCCTGTAAATGTTGTTACACAAAATGTAATTCGTTTAATGCTAGGGGCGCAACGTTTCAATTTGTATCTGAAGTACCTATTTATAAATTAATCCAAATGTATTGGCAATGTTAATGACATGAAAGACGGTGGCGTTTGAATAGTTTAAATCACTGAACCGCCAGTTACATCAATAAAATTAGCTTATAATACACACGATTTTGTTTAGGCTAAATTTACGTCAGAAACATTACCGGGTTATAAATCCCAATTAAAGCAATGAGGTTATGGTGAAACATTTTCTCTTCTATAACTATTACATCAAGCCAGCACCGAATATTTACTTTCTATAGAATTTGAAAAAAATCCTTATATGAAACACTGTCCAGAACGAAAGGAAAGCATTATAGTACCAAAAAACAGCCAATGTACAAATGAAGAATATTATACAAACGAATGGGACCATTGATAATGGCTTCCGTTACTAAAACGTTGTCGCTAAATATGATGATTAATAACAATTAATGATTCCATTTATGTATAATTATAGCTCATTAACGATCTTCTGTTTGTAAACATGAGACGAGAAACGCATGCATCCTCTGATCATGTTTACCAAAACACACTAGATAAGGTACTATTCAAATTGATTAATGATAAATAACATTATTTTATAAGTAAATATAAATAGCTAAAAATAAAACAGTAAGCTGCCATTTTCTCTTCGTTTGTTAACACATTTACCGTTTTTTGTCCAGTTTAATTTGATAAGTATTTTTTGGTGATAAACCAAATAATAGTAAAATTCTTTTCTTTCTTCTCTTCAATTTCTCAAAAAGGAATGAACCTACCACAAGACTCTCTACAACACTCTTGGTTGACTGGTAGAGAAACGACTCAGGCATTGTGTCAGTCACTGTCCTTATTTGCATAAAGCTCAAAAAATAAATAAAAATCGGTTATGATAGACAAAAAAATTCTCGCGGTGTCAGTGGTTATGAGCGAACAAGTACTATTTTGAGTGGTCAAATTTTGTATCTAGTAGTTGGTGGATGCCGAATGTCTGCTCTGACGAAATTTTTTGAGGTTTCTACGTCTACTTTGGAATGTCGGAGTGATTTTAGTGAAGAGATCGGTATGTCAATTTAACCTAAGCGTACAATGAAGAGCCTTTAGTCTAATAAAATGGACACTTATTGCACAGTCAAAGAGGAAATAAGGGTCGGGATAGCATACCCGTGTCTTATGATTGCCAAGCCCACCCTTATGGCTATTATGATGTACAAAATGAATTCTAAGCATATATAGATATTTAATAAATAGAAAATGTGTTCAGAGTGTCACAGTGTCAGAGTGTGTGCAGGAGTCTTTTATGAGATTGAAACGTTGTACAGTGTTGTACAGTGGGCCAGTACCATAAACATATGACAGAAGAGTAGTTCCATATTAGTATATTCTTCTTCTTAGTCGAATACTTCATTGCTGAAGGTCGTGTCCTTGAAAGCCCTTCGTGGCTCTTTGTACCCTCAGCTTCGATTTGCTTCGGTTTTCGGCTTCTATCAGGGCGTTCGTAACAGAGTCCAGTGAGCGCAGTTATCTGATCCGACCAACGGTTTGGTGGCCGGCCGGCGGGTCTTTTCCCTTCTACCTTGCCCACCACACTCAATCTTTCAAGGTTGTCTGGTGGCCGCCGAGCAATATGACCAAAGTAACCAAGAACTTTCTGGTAGCAAATCGTCGACAGTCTCGTTTCTATACGAAGTTGCTCGAGGACAGATTTGTTTGTTCTCTTGGCGGTCCATCCAATTGATAAAGTCTTGTATCTGGTACTTACTATGTCGTTACCAATTAACCTATCCATTTGAACCATTAACACCTCTAATATTTTTTTTTTGGGTTCCCTTCATTTGTTCAATCACATGAAGCTATTATTGATTGTGATATAAAGAATATCGTTGCCACACACGATTGACCTATTCACCGGTATCATTAAGTGCTCGTGGTGGCACGCTCGCCTCATTAACACGGGGTCACGGGATCGAGATTGGGCAATCTGTGTGTTTTTCTCTGTCCTAGATCAGCAGATCAACTCCTGGTCTACTTGGTCTTAAGTAGTAGCCGTTTGTATATCACAAGCTACCCACAGACACTTGAGACAAGGTCAAAGTCACAAATGAGTATACGCACAACCACAGTCCCGTCTGGTGGCAGAAAGAAACAGGATTATGATAACTAACTGCACTAACTGTGCAAGCTAACAATATGCCCTACTACCAGTTTTCAGACTATTTTATTATTTTTTGATGGAGTTCATTTATGAATATATGTCTGTTGGGCACATATTTACTTAGAAACGGCGGTATTTTAACAGTTAAAAATTTTTGAATACACCATCAAATGACGGTTGAGCATCTGTCTTAGTGAAAGTAAAACTCACAACCCTCCGCGTCGCGTCGCTTTAAGGAAATTATATCCGTTGCGCCAAACTTCATTAAGAAGTTGGAAACTGAAGCCAGAATCCACCCCTTCTTTATCTTACCTGAAACAAAACATGGAACATAAACAAACAATTCTGCAAAGGAGAACATCAAATAATCGTGTCCCCTGAAATCAGGACTCTCGTGAAATATTAAGACTTTATTAATTAAACTTTAACAAAAGAAAAAGCATAGGCCCAGATAAAATGGCGATACAGAATACGGATCACATTATCGATTTAAGGTTTTTAATATTACTCAAACCAGTCACGATTACTTTGGATTAACGTTGATTTATTAATAATAATGAGGAAATATGTTCAATGCTTTAATCCATAAGGTGAAATAATACATTCCGACTTGTTTAGGAGACACAGGAATTAAGAAGGTCATCGAAGTATTTGGATCGGTTATAAAAATTAGTTTATTCGAATAGTTCAATAGAAGTTAAGCCAATCGATATTTCTCCGTAAATAACTGAAACTCGCGATTATCATTGACCCACTAACCTAGATGTCCAGTTAAACCGAGAACTGTCCGCGCTCAATACCCAAAAACAATCCAATGAGATTAAAAGGCGATGTAAAATAACCAAAGCATATTTCACGAACAACGAAACAGCTTTTTTTAAACAGCACGTAGAATCTACAATTAAATATAAGAATTGAATCGATTTTAACCCAATTTAAAGTGTGAAAGTAACAAAAGTGGAGAAACACGTTGAACGGTTAGAAATCATTTTATTACGTCGATAGTTTGAAATGGTAGTTGCCGACCATTTGCGATTTGCGGCTTCAGAGATCCGACAAATGATAGTATCGTCAGTTACCGCAATAGCTATTTGATGCGAGAGAAAGTATTTGCCGCATTGACTACAAAAGAGATGACCGTCGTCCTTACGTACGTTATTTGGAAAGCAATCAAACACCCTTACTAGTCTTGGTAAATTCTCTCAGGTTGAGCCCGTGAGCTCGCCTACCCGTCCGCGAGAAACTGGAATAGCCCCTTAGGCTATCAGCGAATAGGTAGGGGGAAAAAATATCAAAAAATATAGTGTGATCCAAACTTGGAAATTGTGATACAAATTCTCTTGTTCTCGAACGTATCGCCTCGAGCGCCGATCGAGTTCACCCCGTAATTTTCGCGCACTAACAACCATTGAGCCCAAGCATTGTTTCTTACTGAATTAGCATTTTCTCGGATTCACGGTACGGTGCGCGCTCAACAGTTTTGTGCAATTCGAACAAAACAACATTAAACTTTTTGTTTATTTTTTAATATACGGTTTTTTTTCTAAAATTCGCAGCTCTTTCTTAGCATAATTTCGTAACAAATTAATAGGTATTTAAAAATATTCAGTTTTGTTTTGGATGATCACTAAATTATTCCTAAGATTGGCTTGATATTTTCTAAATATTAGCTTGATACAACTATAATTAAACCAGGGATAAATCACACACGGTGACCTGACCCCAAAATCTGGATTCCAAAATAGAAAAATAGGATTAGGAAAGTTTAAATATATACAAATATTAAATATCCAGACAAAGAGCAAATAAACCTGTTTATTACATGAATGTTTACCCGATGTAAGAATTAAACCCACGACTCTCGACCAGACAAGGTGGTACCAACTGCACCACTGAGTCAGTTTGTCTGTGGGTGGATAAGCTTTTATTCATTGTTTGCTGACGAACTTTGGTAAATAAGTTTCATAAATACTTTACTATCTGTGAAGGGTGTGAAAGGACGCAGGCTTAAAAGCACGAAATGACTAACAATGTAATTAATAAAATCTATGTTGAGCATTTTATGTTATTCTAAAAGGATTCGTCCGAATCATGTCATACGATTTTATGTCCCAATTCTTCCAACGCCCTTCGAGAAATTGTCGAATATCGCGCGACTAGTGCCGGATCGATCCGAAGCAAATGCGGATATACGGATAACACTGTGACCCAATTCGTTGAACACCTGACAATCTATGTTCTGGACGTTTACAAGTATATTTTGTTAATAAATAAAACCTTAGTCGTCCGTGACCATGAAAATTATTAAGTATTCGAAACGTCAATAATATAATGACAATAAAAACGTGAAATTAAACCGTAAAAGTAGTTTTAATTACTCGTGTCCCGAGTTACTTGTATTTTACGTAAAGATTTTTAATTTTAAATATTATAGGTATATTTTTGTGATAGTTGTTAATCACGTTACATTTTTTTCTTTTTTGGAGTTTACTCCTTTAGAATCGATTTACATATATAGGCCCGGGGTATGAAAATTATGGGGACCAAAATCGTACTAGCATGTCACACGAAATGCGTTATGCGCCTGATTGCGCATGTCACACGAAATGCGTTATCGCAGGTGACGCCGGGCTGCTGCGCCGGCAGTCCGCCACAAAGCCTCGTACTGATCGCGCGTTTCTCTCATTATTGTATTTTCATATATTTGTTAGTCGTTTGTTTTGTGTCTCGTTAATTTGTTAATAATCTGTAGTATCGTGTTGTCGTAATATAGAACTATTTCTCGTATTGTTTCGTTTAATTTTTTATATCCAGTAAACTCCAGTCGTGCGTCGGAGCGGACACACACACTTTTTTTTCTTTTTTCTTTTTTTATTCAGTTAAGTTAATACAATGGCCATTATTTCGGCATGCAAAGCAAATATTCGTTTACAAGCCGTATTAAAAACAAAAAATAATAATTTTGATTTTCCCAAAAATACTGTTCAGATATTATACATCTGTAACGAGAATATTAGCAGCGTCAATGGAGGTGAAAATCTTATATATACTTCGTGTTCGTATACACAATATATTGCGAAGTAAATTTCACAAACAGTAAGTGCCACCACGACTAGGCCCGGAGATGAATAATGGAGCGAACACAGGTAGGAAATTAAATGATGACGTAGTTCCATTTCCAGGTTTAATCGAATCCGATGCCCGTTGAAATCAAAGAGACAAACGTTGTCAATATAAATGGGACGTTTAGGAGCGGTACTTAAGCTACCCAAAGGACATGGGCCAATTTCGGCCCAGCTTTAAGCTGATGATGATGTTAAAGTGTAAGTGTATTGACGGCAAATCATATGATATAGGTAGCCTAAAAATCTTATCTTATTTTTTAAATATATCTGTATCCCCATGAACAATATTGATTTTAATTTGTTTATAATAAAAGGGACATAAAGTCTGTTATTTAAACTTAATTTCATTACTGTCCTTGAACTTCGTTTAGTGGGCCGTGCAATGTATGGAGAGTGGCCCATGTCCTTTATAATAAGAGTAGTAAAAGATAATTGATTAAAGAATAAAGAAGAAGCCAATAAATAGTATAGATAGACGATGAACTTATTGCCAGCTTCAGATTACCGGAGTTCGTAGTAGTGAAGACTCGGGGTGATAGCATAGGTCAGTGAGGCATACCTTCTTACTAGTATCTAAAGGAACTAATATCAACCCACTTAGTTTCTCGTCGTATCTTTTCAGTGGGTCGCGATTCCGATCCGGTGGTAGATTCAGTGAAGCACTGTTGTATGCAGTACTGAAAACAAAATTGGGTATCCACGTAATGTAAATGCGGGCGACTGGGGAATGGAAAGGGCAAACCCTGCGAAACTAATTAAAAAAAAAGGAGTTTGAAAACCCCAAAACAAGGTAAAAATGGCTCGAAACTGTTTGGTGTTGATGTATTTGGGTTTATCCTTGAAAATTAATCACACGGTCACATCGTACATACAACGCTACAAGGGTTTTTCATTTTCTCAGTGCCATTTTTTTTTCAATCCAATGTTTAATACGTCTCGTGCTTGTATCTAGAATCTTAGATAAAACGGAAGCGACGGATTGAAACTATATTTATATGAACGTGGGTAAATCATTATGCAAGTCTGTATTCAGGTCAGCAAAGTTGGAGTAGAGTGGTAGTACATCACGGGGGATACGTGTTCTCTTAAAAATGAGAAAATATTCTCTTGATCATAGAAAAACTCGAATAAGTAACCTTCCAACGTTCATTATACTTATCCATTCAACTATTGTCTAACAGAGAGTGTTAACACTTTTTTCCATTCTTTATCAATAAAAATCGTAACACAAGGTTAAACAAAACACGTAACATGAAGTTAATAAAACACAATTTAAAACGCAAACATTCCACATTAGCTCGAAAGTTATTCCAATAAATTATATTAACGTCGACCCACGGACTTTACTAATTAAAACACCGGAGGACACCGAAAAACAAATTTGAAAGTATTCATACATTGTTTAGGTTCAACACAGGCACAGTGATACGCTTACATCAGCTGTTGAATTTTTCTCGGGGATAGTCTGGTCTGTTTCATTTTAAGTGACTCAAAATCGGAAAGTGTGAATGTGAATCACTGGTGGTAGGACCTCCGCACGTGTAAGTCTGCACGGATAAGGTACCACTACCCTACCTATTTCTGCCGTGAAGCAGTAATGCATTTCGGTTTGAAAGGTGAGGCAGCCGTTGTAACTATATTGAGTGAGACCTTAGAATTTATATCTCAAAGTGGGCGGCGGTATTTACATTGTAGATATCCATTGGCTTCGGTAACCACTTAGCATCAGGTGGGCTGTGAGCTCGCCCACCCAACTAAGCAATAAAAAAAAACTTCGTTCTATCGCTACACATCCTTTAGATCGAATCGCGAGATAGCTTAAGGGCAAAAATAAGCAGGATAGCTGTGCTAACCCATGCAGTCTACAGCACGTGATCCCACCGGTGGTAAATTCTCTCAGGTCTCTCAGGTTCTCTCCCAGGGAGCTCCCTACCCGTCCGGGCGTAATTGGAATAACCCGTGGCTACCAGCGAACAGGTAGGGGATAAAAAGCACGTCCTACCACAATTTACAAAGAAGAATTAGGTGAAGTGAGATAGGGAAATGACCTAAGATTAGCCGAACAGACTAGTAGCGTGACAGACTTTCCTCTGACCTAATACGTTATTATTATTCGTGGGACGAGACAATACGATCGATACATTAAATCTAGCTCAAAATTATACTAACTATTTTAGTACAATAGAACGATTTACTTTCGAGTTTTATTTATTTATTGATTAGATGGCTGGACGAGCTCACAGCAACCTAGTGTTAAGTGGTTACTGGAGCCCATAGACATCTACAACGTAAATGCGCCACACACCTTGAGATATAGTTCTAAGGTCTCAGTATAGTCACAACGGCTGCCCCACCCTTCAATCCGAAACGCATTACTGCTTCACGGCAGAAATAGGCCATCCGCGCGGACTCCCAAGAGGTCCTACCATTAGTAATTACGCAAATTATAATTTTGCGGGTTCGATTTTTATTACACGATGTTATTCCTTCACCGTGGAAGTCAATCGTGAACATTTGTTGAGTACGTATTTCATTAGAAAAATTGGTACCCGCCTGAGATTCGAACACCGTTGCATCGCTCAACACGAATGCACCGAACGTCTTATCCTTTAGGTCACGACGACTACAAAAGTATTCATTATTGGACCAATTCACCAACGATCGTATCTTTAATGTTACTTCGAAGTTAGTTACACAGACGTTATTTATTACTGGTGGTAGGACCTATTGTGAGTCCGCGCGGGTAGGTACCACCGCCCTGCCTATTTCTGTCGTGAAGCAGTAATGCGTTTCGGTTTGACGGGTGGGGCAGCCGTTGTAACTATACTGAGATCTTAGACCTTATATCTCAAGGTGGGTGGCGCATTTACGTTGTAGATGTCCATGGGCTCCAGTAACCACTTAACACCAGGTGGGCTGTGAGCTCGTCCAACCATCTAAGCAACATAAAAAAAATAAAAAAATTTAGATGCAGTTCATTTGAGAAAAGCGTTAATAATTCGTATTACAAGTAAGGTAAAAGCACTAATGCTAGACACTTTAAGGACAAATCAAACTTCATTCTCAATTATCAAATGTATTTATCAAAAATTATATTAAATCTTTTTTTTTACTGTTAGAGCTACATTTAGAGATCAATTTTTTCATATAAAATATTTCAATACTGTTGTAGTTTCTACAAAAAATTACAAACTTGTTAGTTCTGCCATAGACACTAAAAGATGACAGCATCGAAAATCAAATCCACCAAAAATTGACATCAGTTGGCACTAATAATAGACACGACTTTAACGTTAGTTTTATTATAAACAATTATAATCAATATTAAGATCATCAACTATTTACTTAACGCTATCTTGTAAATTATCTTTTCCTATTGGAAACCCTTGTTTGACCATAGCTTTTACCCATGTTACGAGTATTTTTTCTATATCTTTGGTTAAATAACAACTTCTTCCCATTTTACGCATAATAGGTGTCTTTCCCTTGACTTTATTTAATAAAGTTACTCGTGGAACTCCAAATTTCTTTGCCGCAGAAGCTGTCGGAACGCCCCCCCTCATATCCTGAACCAGGAAGGTCAAGTACTTGGGAGTCACCCTGGATGCATCCATGACATTCCACCCACATATAAAATCAGTCCGCGACCGTGCCGCTTTTATTCTCGGCAGACTACCCCATGATCTGTAAGCGGAGTAAAGTGTCCCTTCGGAACAAGGTGACACTTTACAAAGCTTACATAAGGCCGGTCATGACTTACGCGAGTGTGGTGTTTGCTCACGCGGCCCGTACACACATAGACACCCTCCAATCCCTACAATCTCGTTTTTGCAGGTTAGCAGTCGGAGCCCCGTGGTTCGTGAGGAACGCTGACTTACACGACGACTTGGACCTCGAACCGATCAAAAAATACATCAAGTCCGCGTCGGAACGTTACTTCGATAAGGCAATGCGTCATGATAATCGCCTTATCGTTGCCGCCGCTGACTACTCCCCGAATCCTGACCACGCAGGAGCCAGTCACCGTCGTCGCCCTAGACACCTCCTTACGGATCCAACAGATCCAATAACCCTTACATTAGACGCCTTCCGCTTTAACACTAGGAGTAGAGATCCCGGTAATGGTACTCGTCGAACTCTGCAAAGAGTTCAACCTAACCTAACGTGCAACCTAACCTAAGCATCAGCCCGTTGAGTTTCTCGCCGGACCTTCTCAGCGGGTCGCGATCCCGATCCGGTAGTAGATTCATTCGCGAAGCAGCTACTCTTGAGTTGTTACGTCTCCCTTGGAGGCGCTCGGGTAGCTGTTAGCAAATCCCGCCCCTTCTGTCCTTGTGAAACTGGAAAGGCCTCAAGGCCACCAGTAAACCCTCAAACATATACATTCTTTTATGGCTTCTTCAATATTGGCTTCAGAGTATTGAAACATCCGACCCTTTACTGGTGGCATCGTGCTCGAAACTTAAGCTGAAATTAATTGATACTAATAGTTGACATCTAGTATACCCTAATAGTTGACACTGTCTTCGTTTAGTTAGACTAGTGTAAAATGAACGAAACTCAGATTGAAACTTTTGTTTTACAACATAAAGGCTGAATTTGAAGAAAATTAAGCTAACAAATTCAGTTCGATGTAACCCTAGTAGAAGACACACGTGTCATCTTTTAGGTTTTGATTCATTTTTGGTACTAATAGTAAACACCACTTAAAATTTGTACAAAAACAAACCAAAATAACAAGGAATTGGTCCTAATAAATCAATAATTTCATACATTTATAATATCGAAACCAACAGTAGCCAATAATTATAAATATAAGACAAAATCATACCTGTTAAAAGTCAGATGGCTTAAGGAATACGCTAAGAATTACGCGCAAAACGTCAACCTGCTCACATTGTTTGTTGTCAACTGATGCCAATTTGAAATTTGCTTCTAACACTGTACGCAAGCTTTTGAGAATGTATCATACATGGTACTAGGTGTCTTTAACATCAATAGCAATGTTATTTAAGTGTTTAGTTTCCTTATTAGAATATTTTTTTTTTTAAAGTGTCATCTTTTAGTTCAATGTCCAGCATTAGTGCTTTTACCTTAGCATGTTTGTTGGTTACGAGAAAAATTATTCGTTTGAGGTCGTTCAACTCATGTAAGAAGCCCTTCGTTAAGTAAATACAAAGTTTAATAAACTAATAAATTTGATTATTTCGCTGAAACGGTGACTTCGTTAAAATTTTATTAATTTACCAATTGTAGATTTAAGTTTCGCGAAGAAACTATGCAGAATTATTAAATTCAGTAGAACTTGCAGTTGTTTAATATTATATTCCTGCCTTTTGTTATTTACGTTCTAAAATTAATTTTTTTATTATTATTATTATTATTTTATTGCTTAGATGGGTGGACGAGCTCACAGCCCACCCGGTGTTAAGTGGTTACTGGAGCCCGTGGACATCTACAACGTAAATGTGCCACCCACCTTGAGGTATAAGTTCTAAGATCTCAGTATAGTTACAACGGCTGCCCCACCCTTCAAACCGAAACGCATTACTGCTTCACGGCAGAAATAGGCAGGGCGGTGGTACCTACCCGCGCGGACTCACCAGAGGTCCTACCACCAGTAATTACGCAAATTATAATTTTGCGGTCTAGTCTTTCTAATTTTGAGTCTACCAAAACATTTCGTTAAATATAACGTGAGTGGGTGGGTAGAGGTAAATGCTGTTTAGTTTAAACTCGCATTAATTTTACCAATATCCGACGTTTCAAAAATGTCACGAATAATGTTGTTCTTTATTTCGCCGCAGGGCTGACGATAATACAAAACTTCTGTTCGTAATACGGTATCACATTTTGTTTAAAGAACAAAATATTAAGTAATAAAAAGCAGTAGGGCTATTTCTGCTGCGAAGCACTATGTAATGCGTTTAGGTTCAATGGTCTTTTTTTTATTGCTGAGATGAGTGGACGAGCTTACAGCCGCCCTGGTGTTAAGTGGTTACCGGAGCCCATAGACATCTACAACGTAAATGCGCCATCCACCTTGAATGGGGCATCCGTTGTATTTTAAAGAATAAACTTAGATCTCACCTTTCAAGGTGGATGGTAGCATTAACGTTGTTGATGTCTATGGACTCCGGTATCCACCTAACACCAGGTGAGCCGTGAGCTCATCCATCCATACAAGCAATAAATATAAAAAAAATCATCTCTATTCCGAACAACAAATAGCAGTCCATTTTATTATGCCTACGAATCCGAAATACACATAGCCAGCCAAAAAGTAATCAAGCTATGAAAGACTGATTTGTACTGAACCCTTTACCAGAGTTTTGCGTTTGACTGGTCGTATTAAAATAACAACAAGCTATTAAAATATAAGAGCGAAAGCCACAATAATTTAAGGGCAACGGCACAAGCATGTGAGGTAGCGACATTGAACGACCTTGGTGCCGACTGGCTTGGAATCGATACTGCGACACGATACTTCATTATACAGTAAATAAAGCCTCTACGTATGTATGTACCGAAAGGCTTTATCATCGTTAATATTTTGATAAATTATTATCTACTCTAATGAACGGATGACAAACGATTCTGGATGTGTCAAACGTAAATTGTGTCAAGGAAATGTGTTTATTTTCGGAAATCGATGTCGTCATTGAGCGACAATTGTAACTGTTTTTCGGTTTCACGCGCTGATTAGTCTTTACGGCGTGATTTTACAATATTCAACTCAATCCTTAATTTAGTTACATGGATGTTATAAATGTGTCGTTGAAATAAAAAATTAAAAATAGCACATTATTTTACACCTTCCTAGATCAATACGAAATGCCTCTAATTCTGTATTAAAGAAAATATATTTTTTCTAAATTTATATTTAGAGTGTTGAAAAGTGCTCACGTTGGGTAGTCTAAGTATTGAAATAATATTGTTCATGAAATGACCGACGAACGCCGAGATGTTTGTGCTTAGGCTCCTTCCTCTTCTGCCAAACTAAATGTGACAAATAACCAAGATCGCGCCTAATTCTACCGCGAAGCAGCCATACGTTCCCATTTGAAGGACAGCCGTTTTGCAGTAAAATTAAAAACGTCAATCTCTCAAGGTCAACCTATCTGTGCAATAAGAAAATGAAAAAATACAAACACATACGAGTGCACAGAGTAAGCATTGGCTTTTATTAATCTCAGGCGTATGGTGTCACAGATGTTCATGCAAATGAGGGACCAGATGTCTCTGAGTAGACGGCGCCAATCATGATGCCTGTGGTCTTTATTGGACTGGGACAACAATTTTAAGTTTGAGTAAAGCTTCATTCCCGAAAATTCACGGAAATGGTTATGTTAGCGCAACAGAGTTCCCTTAAAATATGCGCCAAGCAGTAGAGCGCATCCGGGCATCACGGATCCGGCTCGACGGACCATCGCGGGGTAGCTTCGGATCGTTTGATTTAATGGAGCCAGGACGAACTTGTGGGTGTGAACGTTTAGGGGAACGCTTGCCGGAAGCGACAGCGAATATATATTTGTTATTGATTTGTTTATTCATGGAGGAAAGTGACACGGAAAATGTGAAAAACATTTTCTTTTCAACTTTTCAGCATTTTGGTTGTATTCAAGCAAAACATACATATTGCATACCAAATTTAACGATTCATTATTTGTCCCTAGTGTAGTTTAATAACTACGGCATTAATTTTCATAATTTAAATTTTAAAGTATCTGCTTCAATTTCACATTCACAACTTCCACATCAAAGAGGATTAAAACTGATTCATATCGAGCGATACGTTAATTAATGAGAAACGTATAGGGCATAAGAAATTACGAATGGACGTATGGTTATTTAATCTATATATTAATACGTGAAGCAAAATTGTATTTTCTTTTGTATCCCTTTTTACGAAAATTGCGCGGACGGAGGAGTATGAAATTTTCCACTTATAGAGAATATAGAGAAGAAGTGCACAATGCTAATATTTTTTTTAAATAACGCATAAAAGATACATTAAATCAATAAAAAAAACATTACACACACTACGTACCATGTATTTGACGCACACACGCATGCATACTATTTATTGTCAAACTTTTGTTCTCGACCTCTGTGGTCAAATCACTGTAGCTATAGCTCTACTATGGGTCAAATTGAGAATAGATTAAATATTGTTTGTTTTTATTAATATGTTTTTATAGTGTAGCCTTGGCGAAATTTGTGATTATAGAAGTATAAAATACAATCACAATAGTGTACAAACTTACAATTCCAATTATAGTCGAATTTCGACTACTGCGGGACCTCTAGTTTTAATTATTGTAATACGTGTTTCAAGCGAAATTAATGATGAGATACAGTACAATGCAGACGATTTCGACCCGAATATTGACTATGTCGAGCGGGAAACGGAACCAGTGCTTCTTCCCAATATTACATAATTAAACTTCGGCCATAGAATTTATAATTAATTCACGTCAATATTAAAATTAACCCTCAAAGCGAATGTTTACAATTAATTTGTCGCCTTCTCCAATTCAGTAATTCAAAACGGAAAAAGGAGACGAGAGAATCTTTTATTCCACTAACGAAGTTTTATATTATGAGAGTGGTACCTACAAATATTTCTTTTTATAATTTTTTTTACTAAAAACTTGTATTTTCATTATTTTTTGTGCAAGATAACAAATAGTATGTCTAAGGCCACTGCGCTGTAATTAATCTTGACATATGCTAGATCTCACACTCCCCCAGTCTAGTCACTAAATAAAAAAGATTCAAGAATTACTTAAAACGGACGACAAATAACAGACTATGGGACAATAAGAGTAAGTTAAGTACCTACTGTTTTCACAAATTTCTGAGACATTGAATAACACTTTTTTTGTTTACAACTCGTATTAAATGGCTGTGAGTTTATGATGACATACATATTAATGTACCCTTGGATTTCGGTGATCTTTTTTTTTTCTGCTTAGATGGGTGGACAAGCTCACGGCCCACCCGGTATTAAGTGGTTACTGGAGCCCATAGACATCCACAACGTAAATGCGCCCCCACCTTGAGATATAAATTCTAAGGTCTCGACTGCCCCGCCCTTCAAACCGAAACGCATTACTGCTTCACGGCAGAAATAGGCAGGGCGGTGGTACCCACCCGCGCGGACTCACAAGAGGTCCTACCACCAGTAAAAACGCTTAAAATGGTAAAAAGATATTTTTTTAATGCACTAATAAATAAAAAGGTTTAATGTCTGAAGTCGAATATAGACAAAATAGATTTTGAAGTAATACGAATACCTTTTCTAGAAATTGTCACGGCATTGATCGTATCTGTTGGGTTTAGACGTTAGCAGTTTTTTTTTCATCGTTTTTTTTGCGGTACCTTTTAACGGCAAACAGAACTCCGAAGCTGTTCAGTATTCATGAAGCGGCCGGCCAGTTCGATGTTAGCTTGATCTCCTCTAGAGTAGTTCAGGATTAGGTCGTGTGTACCGTGGCCGCTCGCAAATGCCTTCCACACGGAATTAAGTAGTTTCCAGTCAATCTCGTAAGCAATTTGCTTGGGTACGTGTCCGAACGAACTTTAACTCGGTAGTGCGCTTAAGTAAATACACTCGGCGAATGTTACAAGACTACGCGTTTCGTGTTTGTCTTCTAGAAAATTCGGTTATAGTTTGACGATGCAGAATCATGAGCTAACTTCGCCGAGATTGTTTACATTTATATATCATTACATATTTAAAATTAACATTATTACATATTAAGCGATAAGTTTTATATTATTATTATTATTATATAATCACTAGCGCCCCCACAACGATTCTTATCATTAACGTCCCCGCAACTGGCGTAAGGAGTCCAACACTCATATAAATATTAGCCTATCCATTAAGTACATGTATTTTCTACATGGATACCAAGTTTCAAGTCAATCGGATGCATGGTTCAGTAGTTATAACGACACATACGTAAAAACCACTGTAGATTTATATATTAAGTATAGATTTTGTGACACAAATCTGATACCTATTCATTGGGGAAAGTCATTTCGTTCATCCCTACCGTAGACTTCGCTTCCAAGATCCAGGGAATAAATGCACAGATTGCAATAGTTCACTTGATTCTGTTTTGCTTTATTTGTAGCTTCACTTTTACAATCTTTAGATATGTGCTCACTACAGAATACAACGCTTTTTCTCCCGTTTTTTTTGACTACCGCCTTTTTTATTATGTCTCGTCCCCACTTCTGACATTGCTCCCATCAACAGTGTTGCTATTAGGCAATCCGAAAATTGTCTAAATTTTAACATGATAAATTTTATATTAGTCACTAGCGACCCGCCCTCGCTTCGCCTCGGAAACATTAAATTTTATTATTGGGTAAACCGCGGTTATTGTCGTACCGCGGATGAGGCCGCGGGGCGAAGCTTCTCTAAAAAAAGTAGCCATGTTACTCCTTATATCATCAGCTACCTATCAGTGAAAATCCCGTCAAAATCGGTTCTGCCGTTCCAGAGATTAGCCGGAACAAACAGACAGACAGACAGAAAAATTGTAAAAAGTGTTATTTTGGTGTATGTACCGTATATATTCATATGCATGTAGTAAAAAGCGGTTATTTCAATATTACAAACAGACACTCCAATTTTATTTATACGTATATAGATTTTACACCAACCTTACACTACTAATATCTAAAGGCGTATCGATAACTACTTGATCGAATCGATATAAAAACCTAACGTTACAAATGTTCGAATGTTCTCGGTTGTGTCAAATTCGGTGACTGTTGAAACGGTGCCTAGTGGCAAACGCAATCAGGCCGCGGACTGGTAGAGGGAGCGGATTACGTGACACCAGCGGATAGGTCGTCAATATTCATGAGAGCAGCCGTACACAGATGAATGAACGAGCCGCTCTTCTGTTGTCGAGAGTTCGTCGCGCAGCACTAATTTAACGACGCCATTAATGTTTTGTGTCGTTTGAATAATCGATACACATCGTCTTTTCGCATTAAAAGTGTACAATTTTCAAAAATATTCGAAATTGAGTTAATATGCGGAATCATTTGGTATCACCAGTTATTTTTCTCATTAGTACTCTCAAAATAGCGTAGTTTTTTTTTGGAATGATGTTCCTTACCTCGCTTTGCGAAAGGGGACTAGACGGAAAAAATTAAGACCAATAGTTTTAACGACACTTTTTGCTATAGTTATAGCCGTGCGGTGTGCGTGTGTTTCTCGGTCTGTCTGTCTCTCTCTCTCTCTCTCTCTCTCTCATAGAAAACAAGCCAGTTATTTTCGTTTTTCGTTTCATCTTTCTATTTCGCTTTGAACAGTGTGGTGTCGCGACGATTATTTTTGTTGAGTGCATATAGGTTTTTTGTACATAAAAATATAATTACCAATTTAAAAAAAAAAATATAATTCCTTCACTAATTAATCGAAAAGAACTTCGTTCCATCCGGGTGTCCCTTGACACACCTCTCGAGTTCTTTTTAAAGTTTACCTATATTTTGACTACTATTAACAAAATTAATACATCATTTTATCTTACTTTAAAAGACAGATAATGTAACTGGTAAAAACTAAAAAAATAAACGTTCCAAAGATGATTAATATTAAAAATATCTTAAGTTAAACCTTTAAAACACTATCCTGTAAAATTTAGTAAGTTTTGAGATTATACAGTTTTAATGCGAGAAGACGACATATTCACGGAGTGTCACAGAATGGATTTACAATGTTCTTGATTGATTGATTATTTTATTGGCCTTTTTTTTTTTTAGACATACTTCGTCTGTGCAATTAATATTAAACGTTAGTACCTACGCCACAAAGAATAAAACCCAAAACCGATATCGCTAATGACCCCGCATCATTGTTCGATGAAACAAAACATTCATCAATATGGCACCGAAGCTAGAAGTTTAAAATCCTGAACAAAAAAAATTATAAACGAACCCTAAAATAGAATAAAAACCGGTTTCCATTATGTATCTCCTCCGAACCCCTGTAACATTAGTATGCAAATTTTTCATATCTGCCCCCGGCGAGTGCCCGGATAATCAATCTAACTGGCCAGGTGTCCGCCCGTTGTTATGGAAACGTTCTCCTTTGTTCCACTTAACGAGCTGACTTGATTTTAAGGGTCCGATGACGTAAACGGAAGAACCACAAGCTCTTTAAGTGAATTTATGAATACGCATTACGATTCTCTGATGTAGGCATCATCAATACACGCAGACTGCAAAATGACCGCCAAGAATGACATTGCCTTCAATCAGGAATCAAACCTCGATTCCGTAGCGACGAAGTACATGTGACCAGTATAATGATTCAGTTATCTACATTTTAATTAATAATCGGAAAATTTAATGTTTCATTTTATAAATTATTTTATGTTACACATAAACATCTTTATAAAAAAGTAACCTCCGCATTAGTTTTTTAATTTTAATAGAAGAAAACTGGTTGCATTATATGTACATTTACGAGAAGCTTGCTATTTCTTTCGCACTCGCGCACTCCCGACCTTCTACGACAATGACGATAATGTGGATATTTTTATTTCGTGTTTGATAATTATCGATTTTCACTGGACTTCAAACTGTTTATAATTAATAAATTTAGGTTTTTTTTAATATATTTACAAAAAATAGTTAATTCAACATCATTATTTGTACCTTATTGTCAATTTGCGTTATGTTCAACTACACTTTTTTTTTGTCAGGAGGAAATCACCGGCCTTCCGCCCTCCACTGGGGATGGAGGGCGGGGCATGTCGGAGTTGAACCGACTAAAACCTCCTGTCGCTCAACAACCAGCATCCAAACCTCGCATGAGACAGAACTCATGAAAAGGCAAAGGGGGGAAAGTGAAGCGTTTAGTGCGGAGCACATCTCTCCCATCACCCTCCCTCTCGGGACGCCGGACTGGCGGTGGTCGGCGCCACGACCACCAGCCCTCTCGGTCGACAGGCTGTCCGAAGTCCGCCTAGATGGCGCCGGTTAGAATGGTCTATCCTACGGAATACCCCACTGGGTCAGAACCAGCGTGGGTTGAGGATAGCCGGCTTTCCATCACCCGGATGCTCTTGCATAAAACGCGTGCAGAGCAGCTTGCACGTCGTCTTTTTAGCCCCCCTTCGCCGATCCCCAGGCCGACATGTGAGGGAGACCCGAAACACAGAGGACCAGGGTTTGGGCGAAATCCACCTCCCTGGTCGGCTCGGCTCCGATCCTGTGCAGGAACTCACCGAAGCAACCATGCCCAGTGAGCACCTGCGTGAGCCGGAAAGTGAGGCGTCCTCTGTCACGATTCACCCAATTCACAAGAACCGGGCGAATCGCCTCGACGGTCCTACGACCAGCCGAAGGATCGGCCAGCCATCTGGACCATGACTCCAGCACGAACCGCCGAGACTGGGCCCTCCGCGCTCTGACTACACTGGGGCTGGGACGTGCCACGCCCCGGACAAAAAGGTCAGCCCGCCACTGATAGTCTGCGGCGAGCACCTCCGCTTCCAGAACCCAAAGCGGCGTCCCAGCTAGTACACACGCCGCCTCGAAGGAGAATGTTCAACTACACATAATAACTTTCTAAACGCTTTTTTTTTTCCTTAAAAACTTTGAATATAAACTTTTGTTGGGGACGATCCGTTATTTACAAAATTAAATTACACCCAACAATAAAGAACAGGAATACCGCACAATAAGGTTTTCAGTGAATAGATGACAAGTCCCTTGTTTGTGTGTCATTGATAAATCGAATTATATTTTAGGTTGGATTTTGCGTGTTTTCTTCCGAATAATTTCCCTTCGGTATGTTCAGAATGCGTACTTATTGGTAAATGTGGAGTTAATAATATTAGAATACACCATGTTGTCTTTTTTAATGATGTTTGTTGTTGCATATCAATCCACTTCGATAAAGCGGCACGACACGAGAACCCTCTCATCGTGGCCGCCGGTAACTACATTCCCGATCCTGCGGAAAGAATGGAAAGCAGTCGACGTCGCCCAAAACACGTCATCTCGGATCCTCCCAATCCACTGACGGTGCTTTTAGGTGCCTCAAGCACCGGTCACCGTTCGTCGCAAGCGACGGGTTCGACGAGTAAATTAACCCTCAGACACAGCCCACTGAGTTTCTCGCCGGATCTTCTCAGTGGGTCGCGTTTCCGATCCGGTGGTAGATTCTGCGAAGCACGGCTCTTGCTAGGGTTCGTGTTAGCAATGTCGTCAGGTTTGAGCCCCGTGAGCTCACCTACTAGTTAAGGTTACGCTGGAATAGCCTCTCAAGGCTACCAGCTTAGGTAGGAATGAAAAAGAAGACGCACTGAATGTGTACTGCAATGGAAGCAATTGTGCAATGTGAAGTTAGCCGTCAAAGATTTTTGTGGCTTTATCACAACACTGTTTAGGATTATCTCTCTCTACCTACTTATCCTATCTTATATTATAGTTCGATTCAACTATTTGGCGATCTGACCCACGTCAACCCTCGTTGAGATCTTTAAACTACATATTAATCAAACAGGTCAGGAATTAGCTGGAGGGTTCGCATCTAAAATAAGGCGAGCAACAACCGTAGCATGCGTATGTTTTTTTATTATTATCCGCAGAGGCTAACAAGGCTAACAAGACTGAGCTTCTTTTCTTATGCTGTATAACTCCCTCACACACATCCAATTTCTTTGCGCTAGTTATGAGTGGTGGAAGAAAACTCATAAATGAGTTTAACTTAGATATGTCGCTAAACATACTTTTTTTATTTTCATTTACGTCCGTACTCTGCTAGGTTTCATGAAAACTGAATAATCCAAAGATGAGTGCGGTGTCGCCGATGACTGACGTACGTCAAAGGAAATATTTTTATTAAAAAAATATGTGTCCGTCCTCTATAACGTGTTTTCAATAGCCTCACACGTCGCGAACACACACATTACCCACATGATAAAATCTTTTTTCAGATTTTATCTAACAGTAGCCATGAGTTCAAGTATGTTTTTAATTACATATTGCAAAGATAGATGGATAGAGGGCCTACAAACATCAACCATGTAAGTGCCGCTACCCATCTTGAGATATAAGTTCTAAGGTCTCAATACAACGGCTGCTCCACCCTTCAAACCGAAACGCATTACTGCGATACAGCCGAAATGGACAGGGTGGTTGTACCTACCGGAGCGGGCTTACAAGACACCCTACCATTTGCTTTAGTAAGCAATCCCAATAATAATTAAATATTAAAGTTCACTTGTCTCTAGTAAGTAAATTATCAGTTGACCTACATTGGAGCAGTTTTTCGATCGATAATTCGAGTTTCTAGTTACGGCCACAATGTAAAACTAACATCAACTTATAGGCGTAAAAGTGAGCTTCGAGTTTGCCTTTGGTAATGCGGTATTTGTAATTATAAATATACAATTGCAAAGAATTCCCTGTTTAAAATTCAGTCTTCTACATATTTTTACTACACTTAGCCCTCATTCGCACGGGCGTTATAAAAACGTTGCGTTAAAACTCGGCGTTGGCGCTTTTATAACGTTCTCGATGTGACTTAATCTGTAACGCCCAACGCTTAGCGCTTAAAATGCAACACTGCGCGATAAATAGCGTCGCGTATTAAAAGCGCTGACATATGAACGTATACTAGGAAATGCATCTGTTCTATTTGAACGCTTTTTTAACGCGCCCTAAAAAAAAACTCCCGTGCGAACGAGGCCTTATAGATAGCAACATCAGGCATCTACAGCCCAATTTCGCGAGAGAAATAAGCAGTGTCATATGTTGATCTATAGAACTAGTTTTATTTTAATTCACGAGTGGTTACTATCTAATCATATTAGCAAGTCACAATTGCATTGCGGAAATGAAAAAACCTTCTATGAAAAAAACTTTTTCATGTATACAGTTGTATTATCTATATATTAATACGTGAAGCAAAAACTTTGTATCCCCTTTTTACGAAAATTGCGTGGACGGAGGAGTATGAAATTTTCCACACTTATAGAGAATATAGAGTAGAAGTGCACAATGCTAATATTTTTTTAAAATAATGCATAAAACATACATTAAATCAATAAAGAAAACATTACACACACTACATACCATGTATTTGACGCACACACGCATGCATACTATTTATTGACAAACTTTTGTTCTTGACGTCTGTTGTCAAATTGAGAATAGATTAAATATTGTTTGTCTTTATTAATATTTTTATAGTGTAGTCTTAGCGAAATTTGTGATTATAGAAGTATAAAATACAATCATAACAGTGACAAAACTTACAATTCCAATTAATTATAGTCGAATTTCGACTACTGCGGGACCTCTAGTATATAGAAATCAATCTCATATGTCTGCAATAAACGTTAGATTTGTTCATAAAAACGCGAAATTTCTCTTCACTTTAATATAAATCTAAACTTATAATAGATTTTATATTCAGTTGTCGGATCATAGTTTACGAGCATTATTTAAACGCACCGTAAGCAATGAGAAAGATTTATGCTCAATCATATGTACTTTACATTTGAAGCATAAATATTTACAACAATTCTAAAATTAAACGCAGGTATTCAAATGACTACGATGTTATAAATATTAATGCAAAGCACGTCATTTCGGATCCTCTCGATCCACTAACGGTGCTTTTAGGTAACTCAAGCACCGGTCACTGTTCTACGAGATCATTCATCATTATCGATTTTTCTGCATTCTTTTGTTTATAACTTTAGCTTCGTTAAAAACGGCTTTGAGTTGAACGGAACAAAAGTGCTTCGAACTATCTACCCTGTATAGATACTTCACTTCATACGCGCGCGGGCAGGTACCGCCACTCTGCCTATTTCTGCCGTGAAGCAGTAATGCGTTTCGGTTTGAAGGGCGGGGCAGCCGTTGAATTGTTAAAAGTGAGACCATACAAATCATGTCTCAAGGTGGGTGGTGGCATTAACATTGTAGTCCGGTAACCAGTAAACACCAGGTGGGCGTGAGCTCGTTCACCCATCTAAGAAATAAAAAAAAAACGCTTTATTGAGTTGACCACGGACACATGCTAGTCGCCAATACAAATACATTTACGATTATACAAGGACATTAAAAAGCTAAACTGCAAAACGCACGTTGAACAGAAGATCGCATTGAGGTCTGTTACGCATGTATGCTCATGCGTGTACTTAAGACGTTCTAACTACCAACAGTATTTACGCTAGAGTTTACGTTCGATTTTTATGACACAATGTTATTTTCTTGTACCGTGGAAGTCATTCGTGAATTTAGGTTAGAACAGGGCAGTCCAAACCAAACGTACCTTTGCGGGCTAATTATGTTTAGGTACTCCAAAAGCTGGAGGACGGCAGAAAAATATATTTTCAATAATAAAATATTTTTCGGGAATTCCCCCAATAATAGTAAAAGATATCATCGCTTTCAAATGATTTCATGGAAATGGAAGGTTACAAGAATAAAGATAAATCATACCGAATATTGATCATACAAAGGCAAAGTTTTGACAAAGAATTATACAAACTATTTATATCCAAAACTATTGGATTAAAGCATGCGTCGCGGGCGGTTGTCTGGACAGCCCTGTGTTAGAACGTATTTCATTCGAAATTGGGATCCCTCCGTATGAGAACATCGGTACAGTCGCATCGTTAGATATGACCACGACACAGCGACTTTAACAACTAGGTACCTGGGTCTGCGGAGGGACTTCGGTTCCCTCTGTATTTTGTACCGTATGTTCCATGGGGAGTGCTCTGAGGAATTGTTCGAGATGATACCAGCATCTCGTTTTTACCATTGCACCGCCCGCCACCGGAGTAGAGTTCATCCGTACTACCTGGAGCCACTGCGGTCATTCACAGTGCGTTTCCAGAGATCTTTTTTGCCACGTACCATCCGGCTATGGAATGAGCTCCCCTCCACGGTGTTTCCCGAGCGCTAACGAGGCTTGTGGAGAGTATTAAGCGGTAGGCAGCGGCTTGGCTCCGCCCCTGGCATTGCTGAAGTCCATGGGCAACGGTAACCACTCACCATCAGGTGGGCCGTATGCACGTCTGCCTCCAAGGGCAATAAAAAAAAAAAAAAAGCGACCACGTGATCCAGTTTGAAGGGTGGGATGACTGTTATCCATACTGACATTGTGAAAATGTGATAGCGTGTTTATTTGTCCTTCTTTCAAGTCGAAGTGACAGAACGAATAGACTTTTTTTTTTAACTTTACAGTTTTAAGGTCAAGAGGGTGCTAGGAAGGGTCAACAACATGTTCCTTTTATATCGAATAAAAAAAAACTAAATTCCTCACGAAAATATTTTATTTTGAAAAAAAAAAAAAAAACGTGACACTACAAAAAGCAATCATTTTAACTTGATCACGCGGGCGAAACCACGAGCAACAACTGGTATAATATAATTGAAATTTCGACCTCCTGTTTTAAGGTATCGGTACATTCACACGTTGTGACGTCTACGCATATTCGAAAACTCTTCGCACCAAGTACTGATTACATTCCTCAGTTTCAAGAATAATTTCAATAAACAAAAATTACAAAATAGAGAGAGAAGGAATGAGAGAACGAAAAGAAAGAGGGAGAAAGAGAAAGGTATTATACACTACTCG
The DNA here is from genome assembly GCF_030269925.1 of Bombyx mori. NCBI lineage: Eukaryota > Metazoa > Arthropoda > Insecta > Lepidoptera > Bombycidae > Bombyx > Bombyx mori. Next base: position 8,982,003 of record NC_085120.1, on the reverse strand, counting down.
CTTGTTTATACGACTGTCACGCCTGCGCACGTCTCATTTAACGGTTTTATTCCACGCACTTTTTTCCACGGATTTTTTCCACGCACTTTTTTCCACGGATTTTTTCTTACGGTTTTACTATCACATTTTTTTCAGTTCGGTCGCGCAGCAAAATCCCTATCCCCTCCAAGCCTACCGTAAGGAACTTCGTTCCAAAAACACACAAAATGTAGACTAGCGGAATAACAAGACCCGATTTCCAGCACGTGGATGTGAAAACTCAATACTTACTTGGGCGTCAATTATCGACGGCCCAGTGGCGCGAGTGGCGAAAACGTCATTACTACTTACATACGCTAGGTGTGAATTTGTCACGGCTATCGGTCGCGGGTTTCGCAACGACAACTTTCTATCGATTTGCAACGTCATTTGAATGTTTCGAAAACGTTTATAACAGCATTAATTACTTAATATAATACCGCTAATAATATTTGTAGGCATTACGAGTAAGTAAGTAAAGCTTTTTTTTTGCTTAGATGGGTGGACGAGCTCACAGCCCACCTGGTGTTAAGTGGTTACTGGAGCCCATAGACATCTACGACCTAAATGCGCCACCCACCTTGAGATCTAAGTTCCAAGGTCTCAGTATAGTTACGACGGCTGCCCCACCCTTCAAACCGAAACACATTACTGCTTCACGGCAGAAATAGGCAGGGTGGTGGTACCTACCAGCGCGGACTCACAAGAGGTCCTACCACCAGTAATTACGCAAATTATAATTTTTCGGGTTTCATTTTTATTACACGATGTTATTCCTTCACCGTGGAAGTCAATCGTGAACATTTGTTTAGTACGTAATTCATTAGAAAAATTGGTACCCGCTTGGGATTCGAACATCGGTGCATCGCTCAACACGAATGCACCGGACGTCTTATCCCTTACGCCTTCACGTAGGTACCCACCCGTCACACTTCGGTTACGAATACTGAAGCGACAATAGTATTTTAACTCGATCATTGAACGTTTTCTAAACGACAATTACATTAAGGTGAATTATAAGCATCGTTAGAGATTCCCGTGTGACCGAATCTTAGTGATTAGCTTAATTCTCAAGACACGCTCTTCGTGGCTTCCCTCGCCGAAGACAAATTAGGGCAGATGTCAGTTTGAACTCGTAAAATCTAACTCGATGTACTCGAGAACGCATTAGCGATAATCTCAAGTTCAATCACACGCATTCGACTACAAATAGGGTTGTCAGACGAAATCTGAAAATTCAAAACCTTAAAATCACATGTTTTCACAAAATTTTATATCTCCGATTAGACCCAAAAAGGATATAAGAGAGTTTTAGTCGCTTGTGTTTTATTTATTTGGAACGTTTCAAAGTAACAGAACAATCAATTATGACTTAAATCGTTCATGGTACATCCCTGTGTGTGCATAAAATTCTATGGGCATATTATTGGAAATCAATAATCGATTCCACCTCAAGAACATTGCGACACGTACAACGTGATCGGACTACAGCGTAAATTTTTCGTCTTCCCTAATAAAACTGAATACAGAGTATAGTCTAAGAGAATCGAGGAAATATTTTTTTTAAATAAACAATTATTTACAAGCTACTGTAACATTGACTGCCTTGTAGGTCACTAGGGCCCTACGCGGCGCACTAAAGTATATATTCGCACCTTTAGAATTATAGAGACCCAATTCGAAATCTTTGGATTTTGTCTTTCATTCAAAAATTGACCTAGAACAACTCTTTTCAGCGACTGTTGGTAATCAAATGACCAGAAGTAGGTTATAGAGGAACAAAGCTATCCATCGGTCTCTTTCACTCCGTCCCCTACCTCTACGTTCTTTCGGTTTGAGAACTCTAATCGATGTTTTCCAAAAAACACATTTTTTGATTTGGGTCTTTATAATTCTAAAGGTGCAATAAGTCAATTTCTGTTACTAAGGTGCCTGGATTGCCCAACTTGCCTTCTTTTGGTTTTATAATGTGTGTTTTAGTCTTTTAGGTCTGTTAGAAATAGATTCCTTCTCAGTACCTTCGGATTCATCTTTCATAGAGCTTACTAGATATTCCGGCGTCGTAGTAAATGAAATCGATATAGTTACTTCAGTGCGCCATATAGGGCAGCAGTGATCTACGTAGCAGTCAAAGGGTTAGTAAACAATAGTTTAAAAAAATTACTAAAAAATAGAAAACACTTTCAACAAGTTCAGTAAGAATAAAAGAATAATTATATCGTCGTGGCCTAAAGGATAAGACGTCCGGTGCAATCGTATCTAGGCGGGTACCAATTTTTGTAATGAAATATGTACTTAACAAATGTTCACGATTGACTTCCACGGTGAAGGAATGACATCGTGTAATAAAAATCAAACCAAAATTACTGGTGGTAGGACTTCGTATGACTAGATACTATCACCCTGCCTATTTCTGCAGTGAAGCAGTAATGCGTTTCGGTTTTAAGGGCGGGACAGCTATACTGAGACCTTACAATTTATATCTCAAGGTGGGTGGCGCATTTACGTCGTAGATGTCTATGGGCTCCAGTAACCACTTAACACCAGGTGGGCTGCGAGCTCATCCACCCATCTAAGCAATAAAAAAAAGTATTTTATCTTAAGATAATAGCATACGCGTGATGTCATAATCATTTTATTGATCAAATTAATAGTACTTACTGCCTTGTACGAGCCAACAACGCCATGCCATCAAACGTCATTAAAACATAGAAACATTATCGACGGGCGCGAATGAAAAACTATTAGCCTTGACCGAACTTGAAAACATTATGAATAATTTAGTGTACCTGAAAAAGATCGATACTAAAATTCTAATGAATTACTTGAATGTCAATTTTTTCTACGAATTTTAACTAGACGAGGGTAGTTTTTTGATGTTACGTTGATTTCTTTGCAAGTCGAGTGGAATACTTAGCGACAAAAAACACGTAAACAGATTAACATAGCGGTTTGTTTTCAATCAAAATAACAGAAAACTTTAGTTCGTTTTTACCGGTTTCAAATCAAAGAACCTGCTATACAGATACACGCTGAATACAAGTTAACGAATACGCTATTTTAGTATAAACAGGTTTTTGTAAAATCAGCTTATCTATCTATCTTAATATATAAAAATGCATTGCTGTTCGTTAGTCTCGCTAAAACTCGAGAACGGCTGCTGGACCGATTTGGCTAATTTTGGACTTCAATTATTTGTGGAAGTCCAGGGAAGGTTTAAAAGGTAGATAATTATGAAAATGCTCGGAATTAAATAAAATAAGAATTTCGTTTTTCCTTTGATGTGTCCCCCGTCGGACGGTTTCCTTTTGTTTGTTTTAAGTTTATTTTATATAAAGTTTAGGTCTTTTATTTATCGATTGAGGCACTACGAAGTCTGCCGGGTTCGCTAGTAAGACACATAATTCGATATTTGAGCTCCACAAGTCATTGTACGCGCCAACGGCATCATTACACTCGTGATGTTTCATTATTCACTGTCGCTTACTATCTTAGTTTCACCAATTAATTACATCGAAGCCATCACAGCCCCCTTTGCTGCTTCACTAAACGCCAATAATAGGACACGAAACTTCATTCGTCCAGTTTTAAGTTTTACTTTGTACGTCTTTAAAGTTCATTTTCGAAATATAGCTACGAAAACGGTTTACACGTTAGCGTAGTTTCCAATTTAATACGTTAAAGAAGAAAATTCTTGATTATGAAAAGTTCCATTTAAAATGAAAACAATTTCGATCACCATTATTACTGTTCACGACGTTCAGGCCGAGAGAGGGGACGGGGGAAGGCAGCGGCAGGAGGATGCGCCCGCGGCCTAAGATTCGTGTTCGTCGACCAGCAGCGTGACACGCGTCAACATTTGTTAAATCATGTATTTACAAGTACTAGAGGTCCCGCAGTAGTCGAAATTCGACTATAATTAATTGGAATTGTAAGTTTGTATACTATTATGATTGTCTTTTATACTTCTATAATCACAAATTTCGCCAAGACTACACTATAAAAATATTAATAAAGACAAACAATATTTAATCTATTCTCAATTTGACAACAGACGTCAAGAACAAAAGTTTGACAATAAATAGTATGCATGCGTGTGTGCGTCAAATACATGGTATGTAGTGTGTGTAATGTTTTCTTTATTGATTTAATGTATCTTTTATGCATTATTTAACAAAAATATTAGCATTGTGCACTTCTTCTCTACATTCTCTATAAGTGTGGAAAATTTCATACTCCTCCGTCCGCGCAATTTTCGTAAAAAGGGATACAAAGTTTTTGCTTCACGTATTACTTAAATCACGTATTAAATAAAACTATCAAAATTCTGTCATGCGTGGTTTCTTCTTCACCATCGTCATGAACATTACACATAATGTAAAGGGCAAAAACATACAAAATTTTCGTTGATTTCCTGTAGACATAATAAAAGTTTGTTATGTAAAAGCGTTAAGTTAAGGGAAATTGTTTAGCAGTTGTGTCGAAAAAAAATTGCGGAATAAGCAACAAGTCACACATAAATGTTTTTAACTTAATCTTATGTGTGTGTATACAAATCGTTTATCTGTATGATTAAGTGCATAAAGTTGCATATGTAGTTGGAACAGCGCCCCTAGTGGCAAACGTAGGCCAACGATCCAACTCCATACAAATTGAGTTAACTTTTACGCTATCGAGAATGTTAAAAGGCTCGCATTAAGAACACTGACTAATTTGTAGCTACAGTACACCTTTGTTGGTACCTTCGTTAATGTTTCTGACGAAATTCCATCGACATGCTATAGGCGGGCATGAGAGTGACCTCACGTTTTCATGTGAATCAACCCACGATTGTACAGTGGGCTGCAAAAGTGCATTAACACCACTTAGATATAAATTTATAATTATTTCGAATTAAACGGTAGTGATGTCAAAACACACCTAGATGTATGTCGGATCGTTACATACTAATACTATGGGTAGTTAATAAAACTACTAAGGCCATATCATTAAGTTTTATTAACTTGAAGTGAACCGAAGGAAGGCATCCATACAATTCTGCAGCTGACTGTACATATTTATTTTTACCAATAGACAATGCAAGGCATTGCAATTTGAATAATAATAAACGTGATTTTTGAGCAGAGGGAACTTGAGCACCAAAGAGAAACAACCATTATAATACTTTATACTGGAATAATGAACCGTTATTTTGGAATAAAGGAAATAACCCGGATGAAAGATGTCAAATAAGCAAAAACACGAAGATAGCAATAATATGAAACATTGAATTGTCCATTGGCCCGTCAATGAATCATCACCTGGGATCTTCTCAGTGGGTCGCGTTTCCGATACGGTGGTAGATTTTGCGAAGCACGGCTCTTGCTAGGGTTCGTGTTAGCAACGTCAGGTTTGAGCCCCGCGAGCTCACCTACTAGTTAAGGTTACGCTGAAATAGCCTCTCAAGGCTCTCAGCTTAGGTAGAAAAAACATGTAGCCGTAAGCATTAGTACTAGCCGAATTATTATCAAACGACGATGAAGAAATAAAATTGTGTGATAAAAACGAACCTACAAATATAACTACCTAATCGCTGGTAGCCTAAGGGCCTATTCCAACTGCTCACTAACCGGTAGGTGAGCTCACGGGGCTCAAGCTGAGAGGAGTTACCAACACTAGCCCTAGCAAGAGCAGTGCTTCGCTGTATCTATCATCGTGTCGGAATCGCAAATATTAAACATTTCTATCCCAGTCATGCGTTCCAGTCTGAACAGTTAAACTACTGTTATTCACTTAGAGCTCATCCCTACAGGTTGGTCACGGTATTCACGTTTGTGATATCTATGAGCTCCCTCACAACCTACGCCAGGCAGACCGTGAACTCATCTGCCCATTTACGGCAATAAAAACCCAGTACGCTAATGTAACCTTCGCACAAAAACGGATTCCATAACACGGTTCAGTGAATCAACCTTCCTAGATAATGGGTCTCGACAAGGCGCGTAGTGACGTGAAAAAAACATCGTTAGACCCTGACTTAGGGAGGGCGTCAGTGGGCATCGATTTTACTTCGATTTTCATTACGTTTCTTTATGAACGCCGCTCGACTCTATCGACACGCTGCAAAGAACAATCGAATAATAATAAGTACCTACTCTAATTCTCGATTTGGTTCGCTTCATGATTTTGAAAATCGATTTATTATGTTCTACTGAAACGTTTCGAATATTGAATTTTACTTGCGAAGCCTTGTTGATCTTTAATTAATTCATCTGTTGATCTAATCGAAATACATTCATAGTTCATTAAATTGAAACAAATCGACAGCGTTATAAGGGGTTTCGATTAAAATAAATTTATAAATATTATTAACTCGTCGTAAATTTTACTGTTGAAAAGATTTAGAATCGATGCGAATCCTCTGACTCACATTTTAAGTTACCACGATTTTTACTACTGCAACAAACGATACAATACACAGAGAGAGACCTAAATTCCATCAACATACAGCCAAATAAACGAACATGCAGTTTTAAATAAAATGTGATATCTATTTGCGTAACTGACGTGCGGACGAATTGGCTGCATGTCATATAGCTGCATAATACGTATGCTACTGCACTGAAATATGCAGTCAAAGTGTTGGCGTCAGTAAAAAACAGTAACTTCTATGAGTGAAATTGTGACGCGTATTTAGGTATTATTACTTTATTTTATTTTTATTGCTTAGATGAGTGGACGAGCTCACATCCTACTTGGTGTTAAGTGGTTACTGGAGCCCATAGACATCTACAACGTAAATGCGCCACCCACCTTGAGATATAAGTTCTAAGGTCTCAAGTATAGTTACAACGGCTGCCTTACCCTTCAAACCGAAACGCATTACTGCTTCACGGCAGAAATGGTCAAGGTGGTGGTAGCTACCCGTGCAGTCTCACAAGAAGTCCTACCACTAGTAATTTTAGAGCTAATAATAGCACAGGGCAAAGGAGTCTTCGTAAACTCATTATTTATTATTGTACAGTATATTATATGTAATTGAGTCCGATCTTTCTATTTAGAATTATTACCGTCCCGAAATCTTCGTAATCGTCCCAAGTCTTCTATGTCCGTTCTAGACTTCGTGAGGCTATTGAGATGTCCCACATCAGTAGTACCGCATTTCGATTTAAGTCCGTGATGTGATCTGTTACGCACTTTGAAAATTCGAACGCGATGCGTGAGTAGTTTCACATTGAGAACGCTGCATTCCATGGCTCTCTGCTTATAATTTGTAATTTATTCATTTTATTGCCGCTCTTATCGTGAAGTGCTATTAGAGCGTGCATTAAAATATTTTCATTTTATCATTGCGACTAAAACGTTTACGTAAATAGAGAACGAATTTACATTAAACACACGTCTCCACAATCAACATTATCTCCGTTATCCACGTACCCATTACATTGTCAGTTTTATTTCGTTCGAGATGCGATTCCGTATTATCTGCTCATGATTTTTTATGTACAACGTTTCTTTAAAGATGAATATAAATATTTATCAAAACGAATGAATGAATATACAATCCGAGTACATCGTGTTTCCTTTGAAGAGTCTGCGTTTTAAATGTATCGCACGAGCGTGAATACTTCAAGTACACTTTAAATAAAAACGGAGGTAGTCGGAAAACGAATGAAGGCTTCGTGAAAATATTAACAAAATTTTTGAACAGAAAAATATTTGTTAATATTTTTTATTAAACTGAGCACTGAATCGTGATACGAGATTGTTTTATGGTAGGCGGACAGACCTGTTCAAGGATAAGTATAGATGTGTGGCGGTAGCCATCATACAACGCAAGATATTTGACAGATGCCTGAATCTCGCTTTACTGGTGGTAGGACCTCTTGGGAGTCCGCACGGGTAGGTACCACCACCCCGCCTATTTCCGCCGTGAAGCAGTAATGCGTTTCGGTTCGAAGGGTGGGGTAGCCGTTGTAACTATACAGAGACCTTAGAACTTATATCTCGAGGTGGGAGGCGCATTTACGTTGTAGATGTCTATGGGCTCCAGTAACCACTTAACGCCAGGTGGGCTGTGAGCTCGTCCATCCATCTAAGCAATAAAAAAAAATTAAAAAAATACGACATTTTCAAGATAAACTTGCATATATACAAGTTCCGAAAAACAACATTCGGACCGTCGGTCTATCGAGCAATATCACCCGCTCGGTGGAAGATCTTTCCTTTCGTCGTAAACCTCCCCAAAGACGCATTAATATTTTTTATTGCTTAGATAGGTGAATGAGCTCACGATCTTTCACGTCGATCTTTCACCAGAGCTCATTGCTATCAATAACATAAATGCCGCCACACACCTTGAGACACGAATGCAAAGTATCAGTTTTATAGTACAACAGCTTTCTTACTTATCAGGCCAAAACGCATTACTATTTCACAGCAGTAATAGACACACAAAAGGCCGTGCCATCAGAAAAAAAGTAATCAAATTGTGTTAAAATTTAAATTAAATTAAGTAGGTACCTACGAACAAACCGAGTTTAAAAATTAATTTTAACTATGACAGTACCATAAATGATTGACGTTTCAACACGCGCAACATAAAGGCAATATAATCCAAACTATCGCACGGAGCTGAGTTTTGGATATTTCATTATTAATATACTAGAACGAGCATGTATATTTTGATATTTACAGTTTGTTTTAAAAAATTTTTTATTTTTTATTGCTTAGGTGGGTGAACGAGCTCACAGCCCACCTGATGTTAAGTGGTTACTGGAGCCCATGGACATCTACGACGTAAATGCGCCACCCACCTTGAGATATAAGTTCTAAGATCTAAGTATAGTTACAACGGCTGCTCCACCCTTCAAACCGAAACGCATTACTGCTTCACGGCAGAAATAGGCAGGATTTTCATGCAATTTTTTTTTTTTTTTTTTTAAATTGATCTAGAGTATTTTTTATTAACAAAAAGTCAAATCAAAATAATTTAACATTTAATTTATTTAATTTATTTTTATATAACTTTACTCATCAGAATGAAAAATAATGCATACGTGTTTCATGATTTTTGAATTCCATATATTCCAGTAAAAATCTGCTATAAGAATATAGTTCCAATTAAGTGGACTCTTGCCTACTTTAATTTTGATGTAGTGTGTACTGTCCGTGTTTTGCAACAATTTTACCTTTGAATATATAACGTAGAGAACTTTGCAGTACCTGTGAAAAAAATGAAATGTGGTTAATACATTAATGAATTTTTTCATTGCCACAACAGATTTAAAATTTTGGATTCTCAATAAAGCATTACAGCTTGAAGAGGGCGTAAATAAGTTGCTCACGAGTGCTATTGACCGGTAACTACACTCCCAACCCTGCGGACCGAATGGTAAACAGTCGACGTCGCCCAAAACACGTCATGTCGGATCATCCCGATCCACTAACGATGCTTTTAGGTACCGCAAGCACCAGTCATCGTTCCCGTCAAATCCATCGCTTCTGACGAAGGGCTCGGCGAGGAAATGAACCAACAGACACAGCTCACTGAGTTTCTCGCCGGATCTTCTCAGTGGGTCGCGTTTCCGATCCGGTGGTAGATTCTGCGAAGCACTGGTCTTGCTAGGGTTCGTGTTAGCAACGACGTCAGGTTTGAGCCCCGTGAGCTCACCTACTAGTTCGATGAATCTATAATAGCCCCTCGTGATTACTAGAACAGGTAGGGAAAAAAGGTGCTATTGATTGTCACAATGTTATCCTGCGTAAAAATACGGGCGAATGTTGCCTCTAATTAACAGACAGTTTTGAAAACCAATTAAACACCTACTAGGATATTGGCAGCTAAAATTCAAGTGAAAAAAAAACATGTCATGTATGTAATGATTTTTTATTTATTGCATAGATGGGTGGATGACCTCACAGTTCACCTGGTGTTAAGTGGTTACCAGAGCCCATAGACATCTACAACGTAAATGCGCCTCCCACCTCGAGATATAAGTTCTAAGGTTTCAGTATAGTTCCAACGGCTGCCCCATCCTTCTAACCGAAACGCATTACTGCTTCATGGCAGAAATATGCAGGGTGGTGGTACCTACCCGTGCGGGCTTACAAGAGGTCCTACCACCAGTTTCGAAATAGCCTGCCTACAAGGAACAATCTCACTTCGCTAACATAACTAAAACAACTACTAAAATTGTTCTACAGACAGATTCTTCAAATGTTTTGTCTGGAAATTAATTAATCTTTAGAGAGGGTAGACACTTCTTACGAGTTTAGAAGAGTGTATCTTAAAAACGGCTGCTTTAAATAACAAAGTTATTTATAATCCACCGGAGAAGATCTGTATAAGATATTGTAAATGTATATACGGAGTACCAGCCCTAACTTTAGAATAAATTATACTCGTCAGCCCATCTGAGCGAATCAAAATACTTCCTGTTCAGTTTATTTATTTATTGATCTGAAGATGACTAATGTTTTATTTTTAAGAAAATCATATGTTAATAATAACGCGTTTTAGTTTGTATCGTGAATTAGAGGAGTTGCAGATAGGTAGATCGGTAGGCAGCGCTTGGCTCTGCCCCTGGCATTGCCTGAGTCCATGGGCGACGGTAACCACTCACCATCAGGTGGGCCATGTGCTCGTCTGCCTACAAGGACAATAAAAAAATAAACTCAGTAATTTTTTTAATTTAGATTCATATTCGAAACTTTTATTTAACAATTAAAAACCGCGAGTGAGACAGCAGAGCATACTTAGTTTGAATAAAAGGCCACGTGATCATGTTTTATATCATAACTTCTAATTAGTCCAAAATTTTCAGAAAACACTCTTGTTAACCCAACTAATTACAGTTACAATATATAAATAAAATTAACAATCAACAGAAAATTCAATGCGACCAAATGAAAATTCTTCAGCGACACTCGTTAATGTTGTCTGCAGTTTATTTTTACACATACTAGGTGTCTGTCACACATAAATTCATTCGAACCAGAGGGTCCGCAGTAGTCGAAATTCGACTATAATTAATTGGAAATGTAAGTTTGTACACTATTATGATTGTATTTTATACATATATAGTCACAAATTTCGCCAAGACTACACTATAAAAAATATTAAAAAAGTCAAACAATATTTAATCTATTCTCAATTTGACAACAGACGTCAAGAACAAAAGTTTGACAATAAATAGTATGCATGCGTGGTTGCATCAAATACATGGTATGTAGTGTGTGTAATGTTTTCTTTATTGATTTAATGTATCTTTTATGCATTATTTTAAAAAAAATATTAGCATTGTGCACTTCTTCTCTATATTCTCTATAAGTGTGGAAAATTTCATACTCCTCCGTCCGCGCCATTTTCATAAAAAGGGATACAAAGTTTTTGCTTCACGTATTAATATATTCATTCGAATGAACATCTATATAACAATAAACATATCAATTTCGATCATTCTCAACGATGTTGTCGTATTCATTAGTACGTTTCTAGAGTTACGAAACGGCTGCAAAGTCGACGATGTTATTCAAATAAATTATAAAACTTGTTAATTTAGAGACTGTCCCTTAACCTAGATACGACAGTTTCTTCCGCGTTCATTAGTTTGTGTTTCAATGAGCAATTAAGTAGTGGCCTGAAGAAGATATTATGTATGTACTTAGCATATCTTCATGAAATACTTCCAAAACGAAGGAATTACATCGTGCAACATAAGTTCAAACTGGAGTATTACAGATAAAGAACAATGGTAACTCTCTATACAACATTTTACCTGATATCTGTTTGAGGAGTCATGAAATAAAAAAAATGCTAAAACGATAGGAATAACATAGCTTAAGCTTAATCAGAAATATTTTTGTTACTAGAAAGTCACAAAAAAAGACATTAACGTTTTTTGTCATCTGCAGTGCTGCCATTACTATTATTTAGTTATTTAATTATGTACTAATTGTAACAAAGGATAATTAATATTATTATTTATCATTTTAAATAGGTACTTTATGAAAATATTTATCAAAAATACTGCTTTTTTGTGGCAATAGTATTAATTCTATCCTTTACAAATGTATTAAACCGGAAGTACACAAAAATCGAATTAAAAGCTTACAAAATTAACATTTTTTCGTGGCTATGCCACGTAAATCTAACGTCGTATAAAAAACGAACAAATAAATTAATTAAGTTTCGTTTATGTTTTAATCTAAGACGCCTTTTAAAACATTCAGGTAAAAAATTGCAATTCTTCTTTTCGTAATTACCTCCTGTAGTTGGGGTATTTAATGTTCACACCTTACCACCGTAACTCACTGTACTCCTTGTAAGCTGTGTAAGGCGCTTTTTTTTTCATTTTCCCCATACTTATTCGTCAGTAGCCTAAGGGGCTGTTCCAGTTACGTGCTGACGGGTAGGTAAGTTCACGGGTTGAACCTGAGAGAATTTGCTAACACTAGCCCTCGCAAGAGCTGTGTTTCGCAGAATCTACCACCGGATCGAAATCGCGACCAACCGAGAAGATTCGATGAAAAATTCAGTGGGTTTTTAAGGCTCTATGCCACAAACTTTCCTTTTCAATTCAAAATGTTAAATGAACAAAGATAAACAAGATGATTTATATTAAACATAAAAAGAATTGTGAAATTCATTTTGGTGTCTATTCTGATTTTTGGCAAAGTCATAACAATGTTTGTAAATTGGGATGACGAATTTCTATTAGTGGGAAGCTTGGAGGCTACCCTTCGTTCGTTTGAAGAATGATTTATTGTCTGCCTTCAGATAATAAAGTCTCTGAAAATTTGTCTACAGTTGACGAAATAATTAAAAACCAATACACGACTCTTTTTTTTTATGAAGGAAGGATAACTGGTTGCCCGGAGGCCTTTCCAGTTTCACCAGGACAGGTTGGCGAGCAAGGGCTCAGCCAGGAATATACGACATAATAATCACAAAAGTTACTTTATGTATCTAATATATTATTTAAATTATTAAAATAAAGTTTTTAAAACGGATTATGATGAAATTTCGCAATAAAATATGCTTTATAACCTGGTATTTAACATATACGACACTCTTTATCCTGGTAAGTGATACGACTCAAGTAATGGTGGGTGTATCTAATAAATACGAGTGCGTTCTTTTGTTTGTGATTTCGAAAACCGACTTTTTATTCCGAGAAAATTTGCAACTGAATTACATTTTTCATCATTCTTAATTACGAAATGAACAAGAGAGAAACCGCAAGACGCGTCTAGTAAATACTAAACTGATATTCTACGCACGATCCAGATACACATAAAAAACTACGCTGGTCTCATTCGTCGACCAATGGATCCCCACATAAAATGCAATTAAAACTCACTACTACATAATGTGTACTTGTGAATAGAATGTGTGAAACGTATTGCGTAACTAACGTTCTCCTCTAGTCCGGCGGCGGCGGCGGCACGCGTTACATAATCGAAGCGCTATTGTTTGTTTGTTTGTTTACATCTCGTACCGAACGAATTCTTACGTTTATTTTGTAAATATAAACGACAGATTCCGTTTCTAGGGTTGACACGAAAACAGTATACAACGTGTCCCGTAAACAATGGTCCAAACGTAAGACAATGATTATTTGCCCAGTTATTTACAACTAATTTGTATATACTAGAGGTCCCGCAGTAGTCGAAATTCGACTATAATTAATTGGAATTGTAATTCTCTATATTCTCTATATACTATCATATAGTGTGGAAAATTTCATACTCCTCCGTCAGCGCAATTTTCGTAAAAAGGGGCACAAAGTTTTTGCTTCACGTATTAATATAGACTAGAGGTCCCGCAGTAGTCGAAATTCGACTATAATTAAATGAAATTATAAGTTTGTACACTATTATGATTGTATTTTATACTTCTATAATCACAAATTTCGCCAAGAATACAGTATAAAAAATATTAACAAAGCCAAAGAATATTTAATCTATTCTCAATTTGACAACAGACGTCAAGAACAAAAGTTTGACTATAAATAGTATGGATGCGTGTGTGCGTCAAATACATGGTCTGTAGTGTGTGTAATGTTTTCTTTATTGATTTAATGTATCTTTTATGTATTATTTAAAAAATATATTAGCATTGTGCACTTCTTCTCTATATTCTCTATAAGTGTATAAAATTTCATACTCCTCCGTCCCCGCAATTTTCGTAAAAAGGGATACAAAGTTTTTGCTTCACGTATTAATATATAGATTTTTATGCTGTATTCGTATGTCGTATCACTCTTGTCAGAGCGGTCGTGGTCGTCATCCAGCATCATTGCTGTGGGCAGATGTTATGCGCCTCACGAGCAATCGCCACTCTTCGCGGTTTGTGGTGAGCCTGGTACACTCATGCTTTATGCAATATGGTTGTCAAAAAAGGACACTCTGTATTCACGCACATCACTATACCTGCATATTTGTTCCGCGAGCCGTTCACGTATACCGTGAGCTCGTCCACACATCTAAACAATAAAAAAATAAAAACAATGAGACATGTCACATTTTGCGCGGATAAAGCGTTATCTGTGTGACTCTCTAATCCATATAAGCTACCAATCAATTTGCATATTCATTGGTATATAGTTTTAGATGATATATAAGCTCGCAGTTCAATATTACTGGTGGTAGGACCTCTTGTGAGTCCGCACGGGTAGGTACCACTGCCCTGCCTATTTCTGCCGTGAACCAGTAATGCGTTTCGGTTTCAAGGGTGGGGCAGCCGGTGGTACTATACCGAGACCACAGAACTTATATCTCAAGGTGGGTGGCGCATTTACGTCGTAGATGTCTATGGGCTCCAGTAACCACATAGCACCAGGTGGGCTGTGAGCTCGTCCACCCATCTAAGCAATAAACAAAAATTATAATTTTGCGGGTTTTGTTTTATTACACGATGTTTATTCCTTCACCGTGGAAGTCAATCGTGAACATTTGTAATGTACCTACGTATTTCATTAGAAAAGTTGGTACCCGCCTGCGGGATTCGAACATCGTTGCAACGCTAGATACGAATGCACCGTACGTCTTAGCTTTTAGGCCATGACGTCTTCCAAGCTATGACAGACGAAAATGGCGGGGATTGAGATCACGGAGTCACCAGTGAGAACTGTAAAGAGGTCGGTGTCGTATACGCGAATCAATGTTATATTTCAAAAATCAAGAACACACAAGCAAAATTCACAGGGGATTGCTAAGAGATGTGAAAACGTTAAGCGCGAGTAACAAAAGATTGCGTTAATGCTTTGTTTAATGAAACTGAAGAATCACATCGTTATTGTTTCAATCTCGCAATTTCAAACAAAACATCGATTGTGCAATGAAATGAATGCGCACCTACGGAGTCAATTATAAAATACATATATAATATGATGATTATTTTTTTCATTTTTTTTTATTGCTTTGATTACCATAGACATCTACAACGTAAATGCGCCACCTGCCTTGAGATATGAGTCCTAAGGTATCAGTATAGTTACAACGGCTGTCCCGCCCTTCAAACCGAAACGCATTACTGCTTCACAGCAGAAATAGGCAGGGTGTTGGTACCTACCCGTGCAGACTCACAAGAGGTCCTACCACCAGTAAATGTTAATTTATGTATATTAATTTATTTTAGAACTTATTAAATCTTATTTATCCGGAAGAATCCAAAAGGTAGAGGTTAAAGGAAAGAGATCTTCCGGTGTCTTACTTAATATGGGTGTTCCTCAGGGTTCCATATTGGGTCCCTTCTTATTTCTTGTGTATATCAATGATTTACCAAAGTTTATTGAAACCCGTCACGAGGTCGTATTATTCGCTGATGATACATCATTATTGTTTAAAATTAAACGACAATTGGAAGATTATGACGATGTGAATGATGCTATCTCGCGCGTGGTACATTGGTTTAGTGTTAATAATCTGTTATTAAATAACAAAAAAACAAAATGTATAAAATTTACCACACCTAATGTTAGACAAGTAGACACTAATATCATTGTAAGTGGAGAGACACTAGAGCTTGTTGATTCGACAGTTTTTCTTGGTATAACAGTTGATTCCAGGCTGCAGTGGGGTCCTCACATACGCAAGTTAGCGAATAGACTTAGTTCTGCAGCGTTTGCGGTAAAAAAAATACGAACGTATACTGATGAAGATACGGCACGTCTAGTTTATTTCAGTTATTTTCATAGTGTTATGTCCTATGGCATTTTGCTATGGGGCAATGCTGCCGATGTCGAAACGATTTTCATCCTGCAGAAGAGGGCTATTCGTGCTATTTATAATATGCACCCGAGGGAATCCTTGAGGGACAAGTTTAAGGAAATCAAAATTCTAACTTTAGCGTCCCAATACATTTTTGAAAATTTATTGTACGTGCGTAAAAACATTGTAGAATTCCCCAGAGTCTGCGATTTGCATAATGTGAACACTAGGAACAAACATAGGCTTGCGTTGCCGGCGGCTCGAATTAAGAAAATAAGCAACTCTTTCAGGGGGCTGGGTGTACAGCTTTTCAACAAGATCCCACAAAACGTTCAACTACTACCTGTTCATAGATTTAAGAAAACTGTCAAGGAACGTTTGTGCAACAAGGCATATTATAAAGTTAAGGATTTTTTACTAGATGGCACTACGTGGGAATGAGGCGTTCGCTCCTGGCCTTTTCATTTTTCATTATTATTATTATTTATTTGAATTGTATTTTTTTGACTTGTTTTTTTGTATACTGTAAATATGTTTTCTTGTTTTAAAAAAAAAAAAGAAAAAATAGTTGAGAAAATACAAAAAAAAAAAAAAAGCCCGCTGAGTTTGTTTCGCCGGTTCTTCTCAGGACTGTGGCTTTTTTTGGAACCGGTGGTAGAGTTAACATTTTCTTTTACATTTTGACATTCAACAAGTGTGTTTTTGATGACATCCAAGTTGAAATAAATGATTTTGAATTTGAATTTGAATTTGAATATGAAGCGTAGTATTTTTTCCCTGTTTATTTGTTCCTGTTTACGTAAAACTTTAAGCTCTGACACTGGTGGCTCTGATGGTCGTCTGTGTTTGTTTACAGTCGTGTAGTAGGAAAGTACGACAACGGATACCGACAAACCCCTTCTCATCGAGGTCGTTCACCCTAAAATGCTGGTAATAGATAAACGATTTAAACATTGTAAGAGCAGTGTTTGACTTATTATAAATAAATAATAGTTTAAAAAAACTAAAAAAACACGCTTCATATAAAATTCAACTAAAAAATAGAAAATAAATTTTAATAAATTTAAATTGAAAATAGTGTAAAAAAATATATATTATTATAAAAAAAGCGTGGGGTGCTTTTTAAGATATTATTGAAATAATAATTCTGTATTTTTTATGTTTTAATTTTTTTGTTAAATTTTCTATAAAAACGTATTTTTAAAACTATTAAGTACTTTAACATAAATTCCTGCCTTATGGACTATAGATAAAAATTATATAAATTGGCAAAAGTCCTATTTTGCAAATTGAATAATGGAATAATCTTATCAAATTAGTGTATTGTCATCGGTCCTCGATAAATCTACAAAGTTTGAATGAAATCTGGCCGTTTAAAGTGGGTCAAAATTGCGTCTAAAGGAGCCAGTTACAAACATACATACAAGTGAAGCTAATATAAAGCGTGTAAAAACGTAAGCAAACTTGCCTAGGGTTGTTTTTATTGCCCTAGTAGGCAGATGAGCGTATGGCCCACCTGATGGTGAGTGGTTACCGTCGCCCATGGACTTCAGCAACGCCAGGGCCAGAGCCAAGCCGCTACCTACCGTTAGGAATCGAATGAGAAAGCCTCATTTGTAGTATCAATGTACTCTAACAACCACTGAACACCAGACGGATCGTTTGCTCGTCTAAAAATATGCATATAAACAGTGAAATAAATGTTAATTATGTTACGCGCCGGGGTTCGGGATAAATAAAATTCTACCGAAGTATAAATTAAATACTGTATTCAACACTTAGGGCACTTCACTACACTTTTAAAATTCTCAATTCGCTTCTTCCGCTTCGCTTCAGGTGATTCGTTCGCAGTTTCGCTTCGAGTAGTTCCGATTACTGACTGACTGCGTGCCATCTCTTCAACGCTTTTATAGCCGATACCACATCCCTGGAATTATCGAGAATATTCCACACATCTCTAGTATTATGTGTCCACTATCTGACAATAGATGGCGTTGTACTTCTCGAGCGTTCTAGGTGCTACTAGATCCTTCGATATTCGTTCGACTATTCGGCGATAGATGGCGTTACTCTTATCGGCGTAACAATAATAAGTAACGTGAACATACATTCATAGCCCATAATCGAACCAGATATAGCCTAAGCGTCTCGTTCAAACGCGGTCGCTTATTATCAAACACCGTCTGTGTGTCAACAACGGTCTGCCAAGACCATTACAGCGCGTACGATTAACAACTACAACAAAAACATCAATGAGTCAATCTTCCTCCCTGAGTAGCATTCCTCGTGTCTGAGGGTCGTGACCATCTCCTCCCATTATCCTTCTCTGGATGATGTTTCGCCATCTACCTCTGTTCTCAGCGGTGTGTATGGCATCGTAGACTGTGGCATCCAGAGTGGTGCGGATTTGGTCGGACCAGCGCATTGGATTGCGGCCACGAGATTTTTTGGCTGCAATCTTGCCAGTTACTATCATTTTTTCAAGATTTTCACGGCTCTTTCTGACAATGTGACCGAAGAAAGAAGTCAATCAATACCATGCAATAATGGGGAGGATACGAATCTCACACATTCTGCTATCGTTTTTTTTTAAATTTCTCAGCTATGCAGGCCGAGCGTGTATTTTTATTACTAAAACGACCTTGAAGCATCTTGGTTGGAGCATCTGGTTTAAGTAATAGCGGCCTTCGCCCTGAGATGGAATCGAGAAGGTTCGACACTGATTAAATGTTGAATCGATTTTTCTGAAAATTACATTTGGTTTTGCATAAAAGATAGATTGATTACACCGATGCCCATTATTTCAACTGATTAAATATCAAATATTATAGCTCTAAAATATTACATATTAAACTTTTGACGAATCCATTATTAATTCAGTTATTTCATAATGATTGTACAAATTATAAAAAAAAAAATTGTTCAACCAATTTCAATTTCGCTTCAATGTGTGCCAAGTTCTTAATAGGTTACATAATGTTTATATTCTTTATTTCGTGTCATTAATTTAATTGACCCAAATATTTTGTGGACAATAAAATTGCGCTTTTTGAATATTTTATCTTTTTAATTTTTTATGTAAAAACAGAAATTGAATGACGAATTATCTGAACTGGTGTTAATTTGTTACCGGAGCCTATAGACATCAACAGCGTAAATGCAGTCACCCAACTTGAAAAATGAGTACCAAATCTCAGTTTTATAGCACAACGGTTCCCGCCCTTAAACCGGACCGCATTACTGCTTCACGGCAGAAATAGGTAGGGCGATGTTGCCTATCCGTGCGGGTGGGTACACAAGGCACTCTATCACCAATAATAACGCAAATTCTTTTGACCTTATTCCTTCATCATGAAAGTTATTCGAGAACATTTCTTTAACCTACGCATTTCAGTCGAAAAAATGATATCTGCCTGCGGAATTCGAACGATGGCACAGTAGCATCGCTCTATACGAATGCCTCTTGAAGCCACGACGACTTAAAATTACGACTTCACGACGATTATAATTGAAGAAATTCGGCACAAACCTGGATTGCGCTAACGGCATTTTCAAAATGAGGTTGTATATATACAAGGTCCTAAACAACTATATTTGGACCGTCAATTTCCTGACCAAACTTACCTTAATTACAATATTTCCTAAATAAACAGAAATAAGACAAAATGACACGTGTAAGATGTCAACAATATTTTACCTACCTATATAGCAAGTTAGACACTCCGTCCTTTGAAAAGAGTCCTCAGCGGGCTTCATGGGCGTATGTACAATGTACATTTGACATTATTTATTTGGTGGAAATAAAAAAAAATGTAACGCTTTATCATACTATCATATAAGAATCGAACGGTTGCGCATACAGCCAAGGTTACGTTGCGGCAACCGGCAGAGATTTCGCGTTTAATCTCAGATCCAAGGATATTTAATGAGAACAGTTTCACGCCTCGAAACATTCCGACGATGCGGGCTCCTGTTGCCCCCGAAAGCTGATTTAAATCTTCACTACATAGTATAAAACAAAGTCGCTTTCTCTGTCCCTATACCTATCTGTCCCTATGTATGCTTAAATCTTTAAAACTACGCAACGGATTTTGATGCTGTTTTTTTTAATAGATAGAGTGATTGAAGAGGAAGGTTTATATGTACAATAGCATCCATTAAATAGTAGAGAAATCAATAATTAATTACAGTTTCCGAAGCGAAGCGAGTGCGGGTCGCTAGTTGTAATAAAGCTGTACTTGATTAAGAATTAAAAGTGATCGACAAGGCGTAAACTTCGGTTTAAGGAATTCATTTGTTTATCGCTCACAACGTTCTAACTATTAATTCATAATTTATTATACGTCACAATTCGTTTTTTTTATCGACGTAAATACGCAAACGAACCGCGTAATTTAAAGCATTTTTACCAAATCTGACAGATAAAAGTGACGTTGATTCTAACACGGCTCACAACACACCCTTCCACTAGTATCATGTTACATTATAAGAAGTGAATCCCACAAAGAGAACAATCCGGTCACGGCTGAAATTAATAATAATACAGAACCTATCAGTAGCTCAGAATCTTCATCGAATAATTTAAGTTGAATGAATACGACTCTATAAGGTCTCAGGTGCCACCCGCGTTCCGTCTTTCCTTATTCGAGACCATCGACACATGTTTCCCTTTATAAAAAAACGCCATAAATAGACGTCCCTGGATGTTTTATCGACCATAAAGCCACATGCGGACTCTCTCTCGTCGATACGTCACGTACGCATATATGTACACTTTTCTCGAACACATAAATAACTGCTACACAGAGGAACAGTAAAATGGAATTGTGTCTCCGGTGGATTTAGTGTGTACGCTGTTTACCTTGTGTGACAAATATTTATGTATCATAGTTACCGTCAAGTCTGGGTCTGGGCCTCATTCCGATAGAGGCACCCGTCACGTGCGGACGTGCTCATCGTCCACTCGATCGCCCGGTCTTTGTTCGCCCGGCTTTTGTTAGCCCGGCCATTGTTCGCGCGGCCTGTGTTTGTGGTACATCTGCCGACTAAGTGCTCTTTCTGGAAGTTTTTATTTGTTTTGTTTCCTTTTGTTGTTTCTGTGTTCGTGGTACATCTGCCGACAAAGTGGTTTCCTGCAAGTATTTATTTGTTTTTGTTTCTTTTCGTAATTTCTGTTTTGTTGTGCTTTTTCTTTGTCCTGTAGTAATCGCGCCGCATTGCCACCTGTGTTCAATAGAACCGCTCAGGTCCGAGAAGTTGGGGCCTCGCCGCAAGGCGAGTGTTTTCAAGACCCGGGGCCGCCCCACCTGGGTACTCAGC
This sequence comes from Bombyx mori, assembly GCF_030269925.1. Classification (NCBI taxonomy): domain Eukaryota; kingdom Metazoa; phylum Arthropoda; class Insecta; order Lepidoptera; family Bombycidae; genus Bombyx; species Bombyx mori. The sequence goes on along the minus strand of NC_085120.1, from coordinate 8,960,472 downwards.
GATCATGGACGCTGTATTCGCGGAATTCCTCCGACTTCGCCACCCACAGCTCGCCTCGGAGTTTTTGGCCTTCAAGGCCAATCACACTGCGAGCCCTCTCGAGGACTCCGCCGCGCTCGCTGCTCCTGCGTCGCCTGTACCTGCGTGCAGAGCTTCTGCATTGAGCACCGCAGCCTCTGTCGTGCCTGCCGCTCCCGTGTCGCCTATACTGGCGAGAAAAGCTGCTGCGTCGTCCGCCGTGACCATCGTTTCAGCTGAGCGATCATCCGCGGCCTCCGTCGCGCCCTCTAAAACACCTACACTTGCTCGTAGGTCGCCTGCACCCGCCTCCTCGTGCTCCGACTCTGACTCGGACATGGAGGTCGACCTCGCCCCCGCCTCATCGACGGATGGATTCACCCTGGTACAGAAGGGTAAGAAGCGTGCCGCGGAGTCTCGAGCTCCCGCGGCCGCTAAAATTAGCAAAGCCGTGAACGCGTCGCGCCCCCGCCCTCAGACTCCCGTTGCGCCCCCAGCCCGTGCCACTCCGTCGCCGCGTCCGGTGGCACAAAATAAAACCCAGACCCCTCCCCCGGTTATCCTTCAGGAGAAGGCAGCTTGGGATCGAGTTTGCCTGGCCCTTAAGGCCAAAAATATAAATTTCACGAATGCCCGTAACCTCGCGAACGGCATTCAAATTAAGGTTCAAACACCCGACGACCATAGGGCCCTCTCTTCTTACCTCCGTAAGGAGCGTATAAGTTTCCATACGTATACGCTCCAGGAGGAGCGCGAACTCCGCGTTGTAATACGCGGAATCCCTAAAGAGTTAGATGTAGAGCTCGTAAAAGCCGACCTGTTAGAACAAGGCCTACCAGTGAATTCTGTGCACCGTATGCACACCGGTCGCGGTAGGGAGCCATATAATATGGTTCTAGTCGCTCTCCAGCCTACCCCCGAGGGTAAGAAAATCTTTAACACACAGACCGTCTGTAGGCTCTCTGGTATCGCTGTCGAAGCCCCCCATAAAAAAGGCACTCCTAGCCAGTGCCATAACTGTCAATTGTACGGGCACTCTTCCCGTAACTGTCACGCGCGCCCCCGATGTGTTAAGTGTTTGGGCGATCACGCCACGGCCCTCTGCGCTCGCGACCAAAAAACCGCGACGGAACCGCCTAGCTGCGTCCTGTGTCGAACACAGGGTCACCCCGCGAATTACCGTGGTTGCCCCCGAGCCCCGAAAATAAATCGCCGCGTCGCCCGCCAAAACCGCCTCCGAGCTTCCGGCCCAGACATCAAAGCCTCGGCACCCTCTGCGTCGCAGGCTAAGCCAGCGTTCGTTCCGGCGGCGGTGCCCAGTGTCTCGGCCTGGGCAAAACCGCTGCCGTACACGAACACGGCTACAACTCCCTCCTCCGCGATTCGTCCCGCCCCCGCGACTCGTCCCTCTCCCGCGACTTGCCCTCCGACCGCGTCCGACAATCTCGCTTTAGCGATCGACTTCTTTCAGTCGATCAACTTTGAGCGCGTTAACGCTTTGGGCGACGCCATTCGCGCTGCCTCCACTGCACAACACTTTATCGCCGTTGTGCAGGAATACGCCGACGTATACGCGTCATTAAATACGTACGTCCTCCCCTCACTCCGCCGGTAATCAATGGCGTATATAAGTAGAATAAAGCCCCTATCCGTAACGATAGGATTTTTTAACGCTTACGGTCTCGCAAATCAACGTGATCAGGTTTCTGACTTTTTGCGTGACCACCAAATTGATATCTTTTTAGTGCAGGAGACCCTACTTAAGCCCGCGCGCCGTGACCCTAAAATCGCGAACTATAACATGGTCAGGAACGACAGGCTCTCTGCCCGTGGTGGTGGTACCGTCATTTACTATAGAAGAGCCCTGCATTGCGTCCCGCTCGATCCTCCCGCGCTCGCTAATATCGAAGCATCAGTGTGCCGAATCTCACTGACGGGACACGCGCCGATCGTTATCGCGTCCGTTTATCTTCCACCGGATAAGATCGTTCTAAGCAGTGATATCGAGGCGCTGCTCGGTATGGGGAGCTCTGTCATTCTGGCGGGCGACCTAAATTGTAAACACATCAGGTGGAACTCACACACCACAACCCCGAATGGCAGGCGGCTTGACACGTTAGTCGATGATCTCGCCTTCGATATCGTCGCTCCGCTAACCCCGACTCACTACCCGCTAAATATCGCGCATCGCCCGGATATACTCGACATAGCGTTATTAAAAAACGTAACTCTGCGCTTACACTCGATCGGAGTAGTTTCAGAGTTAGATTCAGACCACCGTCCCGTCGTTATGAAGCTCGGTCGCGCTCCCGATTCCGTTCCCGTCACGAGGACTGTGGTGGATTGGCACACGCTGGGCATCAGCCTGGCTGAATCTGATCCACCATCGCTCCCGTTTAACCCGGACTCTATCCCGTCTCCTCAGGATACCGCTGAAGCCATAGACATCTTAACGTCACACATCACCTCGACATTAGATAGGTCATCGAAACAAGTTGTAGCGGAGGACTTCCTTCACCGCTTCAAATTGTCCGACGATATTAGGGAACTCCTTAGAGCTAAGAACGCCTCGATACGCGCCTACGACAGGTATCCTACCGCGGAAAATCGTATTCGAATGCGTGCCCTACAACGCGACGTAAAGTCTCGCATCGCCGAAGTCCGAGATGCCAGATGGTCTGATTTCTTAGAAGGACTCGCGCCCTCCCAAAGGTCTTACTACCGCTTAGCTCGTACTCTCAAATCGGATACGGTAGTAACTATGCCCCCCCTCGTAGGCCCCTCAGGCCGACTCGCGGCGTTCGATGATGACGAAAAAGCAGAGCTGCTGGCCGATACATTGCAAACCCAGTGCACGCCCAGCACTCAATTCGTGGACCCTGTTCATGTAGAATTAGTAGACAGTGAGGTAGAACGCAGAGCCTCCTTGCCACCCTCTGATGCGTTACCACCCGTCACCCCGATGGAAGTTAAAGACTTGATCAAAGACCTACGTCCTCGCAAGGCTCCCGGTTCCGACGGTATATCCAACCGCGTTATTAAACTTCTACCCGTCCAACTCATCGTGATGTTGGCATCTATTTTCAATGCCGCTATGGCGAACTGTATCTTTCCCGCGGTGTGGAAAGAAGCGGACGTTATCGGCATACATAAACCCGGTAAACCAAAAAATCATCCGACGAGCTACCGCCCGATTAGCCTCCTCATGTCTCTAGGCAAACTGTATGAGCGTCTGCTCTACAAACGCCTCAGAGACTTCGTCTCATCCAAGGGCATTCTTATCGATGAACAATTCGGATTCCGTACAAATCACTCATGCGTTCAACAGGTGCACCGCCTCACGGAGCACATTCTTGTGGGGCTTAATCGACCAAAACCGTTATACACGGGAGCTCTCTTCTTCGACGTCGCAAAAGCGTTCGACAAAGTCTGGCACAATGGTTTGATTTTCAAACTATTCAACATGGGCGTGCCGGATAGTCTCGTGCTCATCATACGGGACTTCTTGTCGAACCGCTCTTTTCGATATCGAGTCGAGGGAACCCGCTCCTCCCCACGACCTCTCACAGCTGGAGTCCCGCAAGGCTCTGTCCTCTCACCCCTCCTATTTAGCTTATTCGTCAACGATATTCCCCGGTCGCCGCCGACCCATTTAGCTTTATTCGCCGACGACACGACTGTTTACTATTCTAGTAGAAATAAGTCCCTAATCGCGAAGAAGCTTCAGAGCGCAGCCCTAGCCCTAGGACAGTGGTTCCGAAAATGGCGCATAGACATCAACCCAGCGAAAAGTACTGCGGTGCTATTTCAGAGGGGAAGCTCCACACGGATTTCCTCCCGGATTAGGAGGAGGAATCTCACACCCCCGATTACTCTCTTTAGACAACCCATACCCTGGGCCAGGAAGGTCAAGTACCTGGGCGTTACCCTGGATGCATCGATGACATTCCGCCCGCATATAAAATCAGTCCGTGACCGTGCCGCGTTTATTCTCGGTAGACTCTACCCCATGATCTGTAAGCGGAGTAAAATGTCCCTTCGGAACAAGGTGACACTTTACAAAACTTGCATAAGGCCCGTCATGACTTACGCGAGTGTGGTGTTCGCTCACGCGGCCCGCACACACATAGACACCCTCCAATCCCTACAATCCCGCTTTTGCAGGTTAGCTGTCGGGGCTCCGTGGTTCGTGAGGAACGTTGACCTACACGACGACCTGGGCCTCGAATCAATTCGGAAATACATGAAGTCAGCGTCGGAACGATACTTCGATAAGGCTATGCGTCATGATAATCGCCTTATCGTTGCCGCCGCTGACTACTCCCCGAATCCTGATCATGCAGGAGCCAGTCACCGTCGACGCCCTAGACACGTCCTTACGGATCCATCAGATCCAATAACCTTTGCATTAGATGCCTTCAGCTCTAATACTAGGGGCAGGCTTAGGGACCCCGGTAACCGTACTCGTCGAACTCGACAAAGAGGTCGACGTGCAACCTAACCCATGCATCAGCCCGCTGAGTTTCTCGCCGGATCTTCTCAGCGGGTCGCGATTCCGATCCGGTAGTAGATTCATTCGCGAAACAATTGCTCTTGAGTTGTTAGGTCTCCTTCGGAGGCGCTCGGGCAGTTGTTAGCAAATCCCACCCCTCTTGGCTGAGCCTTTGCTCGCCCACCTGTCCTGGTGAAACTGGAAAGGCCTTCGGGCCACCAGTAAACTTTCAATCATAAAAAAAAAAAAAAAAAAAAAAAAAGGTCTGGGCCTAAAGGATAAGACGTTCGATGCACCGGTGTTCGAATCCCAGGCGAGTACTGATCTTTCTAATGAAATACGTACTCAACAAATGTTCGCGATTGACTTCCACGGTGAAGGAAAAACATCGTGTAATAAAAATGAAACCCGCAAAAATTTTAATCTGCGAAATTACTGGTGGTAGGACCTCTTGTGAGTCCGCACGGTTAGGTACCACCACCCTGCCTATATCTGCCGTGAAGCAGTAGTTCGTTTCGGTTTGAAGGGTGGGGCAGCCGTTGAAACTATACTTGAGACCTTAGAACTTATAAGGCAGGTGGCGCATTTACGTCGTAGATGTCTATGAGCTCCAGTAACCACTTAACGCCAGGTGGGCTGTGAGCTCGTCCACCCACGTAAGCAATAAAGCAAAATGGCCAATTTACTCGTGGTACGGCGTTTTGTGAGCCCGCACGGGTAGGTACCCTCAACCTGCCTATTTCTGCCAAGAAGCAGTAATGCCTGAAGGGTGCAAAAGCCTTTATATAATACAACTGAGGCTTCGAATTCAATGCGGGAGCCGGCGATCGTGTTTTGATGTCGACGGGCCCCAATTAACACAAGGTTTGCAGTGAGCTCATCTATATATTTAAATACAATAAACAAATATCTAAATCTAACAAGGAAACAATTTAATTCAAATGTATGAATAACTCAAATTATATAATTATTTATATTAACTCTATTTAGTTTAAATTAATAATATTCATATTGAGATTTGTATAGCGGAACTGATTTATTATAATAATTATATCCATTTATCTATTTGACAGCTTTAAAATCAATATCGCTCGTTCTTGAGTGATTGGTTACATAAATTCAGTTCTTAAATTTACAGCTTTTATGAAGTTGAAAGCTATCGAAACTCGCTAGGTCTAACATTTTTATCAATGATAGCGGCCCGCCCCGGCTTCGCTAGGGAAGTAGCGCACGCGATGTAAAAAAATTTAGGTAACTTTTGACATATTGGGTTATATTACTGGAGCTTCAGTAAGAATCCCTAATTTTTTGAAAATATAATAAATATAGCCTATGTCACCCGGGGATAGCGTAGCTTTCCAACAGTGAAAGAACTTTTTAAGTCGGTTCAGTAGTTTCGGAGCCTATTTAATACAAACAAACAAACAAATCTTTCCTCTTTATAATATTAGTATAGATTACCTCATCAGATGAATACGTTTTCGAAATTTCAAAACGCTATTTGTAATAAATTAAATATTTGAAATCAAAAACACCACCAGAATAAATTAACATATCTATCTATAATCTAAATTAATTCTGGAGTTGTGTATTTATTTATTTGTTTTTAAAATTTTGTAATCAGATAATATGTCATGATCAGATTTTTTTTTTTTTTATGATTGAAAGATTACTGGTGGCCCGGAGGCCTTTCCAGCTTCACCAGGACAGGTGGGCGAGCAATGGCTCAGCCAAGAGGGGTGGGATTTGCTAGCAACTGCCCGAGCGCCTCCGAAGGAGACCTAGTAACTCAAGAGCAATTGCTTCGCGAATGAATCTACTACCGGATCGGAATCGCGACCCACTGAGAAGATCCGGCGAGAAACTCAGCGGGCTGATGCATGGGTTAGGTTGCACGTCGACCTCTTTGTCGAGTTCGACGAGTACGGTTACCGGGGTTCCTCAGCCTGCTCCTATTGTTAGAGCTGAAGGTTATTGCAAATGCAAGAGTTATTGGATCTGATGGATCCGTAAGGACGTGTCTAGGGCGACGACGGGGACTTGCTCCTGCGTGATCAGGATTCGGGGAGTAATCAGCGGCGGCAACGATAAGGCGATTATCATGACGCATAGCCTTATCGAAGTATCATGATCAGTCCAATAGATATGCCTCATAGTACATTAAAATTCATAATTAAAAATCCTGTTATTTTGGCTACAGAGCTTGTTTAAGAAACAGACATGCACACAATTGAAAAATTCTGCCTGCTTCTTGGGCGATCGGATAATAAAACCCTCAGACACAGCCCACTGAGTTTCTCGCCGGATCTTCTCAGTGGGTCGCGTTTCCAATCCGGTGGTAGATTCTGCGAAGCACGGCTCTTGCTAGGGTTCGTGTTAGCAACGTCGTCAGGTTTGAGCCTCGTGAGCTCACCTACTAGTTAAGGTTACGCTGATATAGCCTCTCAAGGTTATCTTAGGTAGGAAATTTTTTTTTTAATAAATACAATATCAACAACCAATTTGAATTAATCGTGAAACGTTGCCTGACCTCTGGCCTAATCTAATTTTATCAGTTGAAGATAGAAGTACAAAATTAATTATTTCCAAGAAAAAATAGTTTTATCTTCCACAAGGCCGATTCAAATACTATAACGCATATACTAATTTATTTCGGTCGGAGTGCGAACTAGGTCAAACCTGTATTATAAGATCCGTTCACTTCCACTCAGCTTGATTAAAAACGTGGCCAGATTTTTTTTTGTTTTGAAAAATAAAGGAAATTACTTTACACCCACCTTGCCGAAAGCTAGTCCACAAAATATGAAATATTCGAAATTATTATTTTATGTGGAATTTTTATAATATTTTCAGCACATCGTATCGCAAGGCATTGTACCATACCAAGATAGGTATCTTACTACACCTACGTTCCAAATGTTCAACATTTTCAACCGCCTCGAGGTAAAATGTTCTCCTCCATCCAGGGTTTTGAGTGCCGAATACCAAACATCTTTAACGAACTCTTGCCCCGTGTGAATATTTATAAGATCATAGCGGCTAAACGATATACTATTCAAATGTGATCAAGTGTAATAACAAAGAAAATTATAACAGTTTTTATTTATTTATTTTTTATTGCATGGCTGGGTGGACGAGCTCACAGCCCACCTGGTGTTAAGTGGTTACCAGAGCCCACAGACACTTATAACGTAAATGCTGCCACCCACCTTGAGATATGTTCTAAGGTCTCAGTATAGTTACAACGGCTGCCTCACCCCAAAGTCGATCACCATCACAATCCTTGAACTTAAAACGATTCTATACATTCACAAATCTAAACATTTTGGAGTCGTACATTAAAATAGAAATAAATTACATATAAATATTCATATAGAGTATTTACGTAGGTATAATTAAAAAACCACTTTTACGATATGCGGTAAGCATCGAACACTACAGTTTTCGTGGTCACAAAAAACATCCATGAAGAAACATAAAAAAAAACGCGAAATTAAACCATAAAATTGGTTTTAATGATAGCGTGTGTACGTACATACGACAGAGCTTGTGTTGAAAGAAAACCAGTATACAATGCAATAACTTAACTATTACGAAAAAAAAAACGTGTTTCAATAAAAAACTAGTACATAATAATTTCCCATTCGCATTTTTATTCGCCGCATCATTATGTTTCCTTCAAATGATTTCGAAACCTAGTAAATATCAGACAAAACCTTTACTCTTTTGCTGAACCAACTAAATAAAGATTAGAAGGCACCTGATTTAAGCGAGCGGGTACAGCGATAACGGGGAACTAGCCGCGCTACCGGCCGCTCCATAAAACATCCGACTACCCACGTTTTATCGGTCTACACGATCTGCCCGCATCTAGCCGCATTCGAAGCGTGTCAGCGAAGAACGCTGGACGCGAATTACGTACCCCATTAACCTTGATATACGGCACTGCAATCGAACCGTAGTTATAAATTCGAGCCTCGGAAAGTTTAGACGAGAAACTTATTACATTCGGCTCGTGTAATGCCAACAAACTGATTTATGAAGACAGCTTACGACATGTAGCGCACGCGACACAGGTCCCCAGAGGGGCAGTTATGCGAGACGAAATTATACAAAAACCACGTTGTGCTACGGGACACGTATTTCATAGGGATTATTCTCATGCACTTGAGAATGCACCCTCGAGTAATACGCAATAACGTTATAAATTCAGAGAAGGGTGCCGAACCCCAACCTTAATATTATTGGATATTATTGGTATCTTTTACATGTTATAGTTTTATCAACTATGTACATTATATGGTCAATAGTGGGTGCGGAGATAAGATACGTACGTCAAATAATTATTATGTATTCGCAGCGAGTTTCCTCTAACATGGGTTTATCTAGAAAAAGGGGAATGTTTTCGCTGTGTGGATATATTTGATCGGGTGGAGGAAAATTTACAATTTTGAATAAAAGAGACCAAATTATTGCATTAATGGACTGGAAGAGGTTCGGATTTCTTACAATCTATGATTGACAATAAAAGTTGATTTTTTTAAAATTGCTATTTCACTGTTTGATTTGTTCCTCGAGCTTAGTTTTACTGTAATTAACAGAAAATGTATTTAGATTATATGTATTTTTTTTAAACAATATTCCAGGTCGGACCTAAGCCTATATTGAAGGTGGGTGCGCCGTATATATAGCGATATTATCGAGCATTGAGTACCGACCGTAATTGCGAAGTGCGAATTAAAAATTTATAAACTCTTCTACCTTGCAGTTTGATATACACTACGATTTTACTAACTTTAAAAAAAACTGTTTACAACAGAAGATCGGTGATCTAATAATCATTCATACAGTTACTAAATCTGAGTTTGATGTGCAAAATATTACCTACTATTGTATTTTATGCACAACCATATACTTATAACAGTGTTAAGACCATGCTTGACGATATATCACTGAGGATCAAATTTAAAAGCAGCGTATTTGTTCATACGTCTCTCTCATTAATTATGCACCCAGATGTATCCCTTTACTTTCCGATGAGTCATCGGGTCGGACAAATGACTTCGCATGACTACCAGGGGCGTGTTCCAATTAGTTCAACAGCACGTTTCACGAACGATGCCATACATTTAGACCCAAGAGGCCATAATATAAAGCAACGTTTCTCGATCAAAATCTATACATACAAAAAAAAATGCCAAAAAAAGTACGATAAATTACGCATATCTACATTAAACCATCCAGCCACGACACGAAGAAAACTTAGTTGTATCTCAGACTTCAGTATTAATACCATAGGCATTATACACTTAACTTAAAATAGAACTTAACTAAAATCACTAAGATATCGCTACGTGTTATCAGCTTTGATACTTCTTTCATTCCTAAAATTATATTTTACCTAAAATTAGCCAATGTCGTATTACGTTCAATGATGGATCTAATGTATTACTTAGATACATGCTCGTATATTAGGAGCTGATAGCTTTATATTACAGTGCACGGATAGAGGAAATCCAATAGCTTTCCAACGTAGAAACAAAATTGATGGAATAATCCGCTTACGGGCTCACAAAGAGACTTCAAACTCGCTTATTAGTCAAACGAAATTTACAACGATATATAATCGCAATGTAAATTTTCAGGCACACGACTCCGGTAAAAGCGGTTTCATGCCAAGTTTAGTATTATCACGAAGGTTACAGATAGTCGGTACGCAATCAAGAACGAATCGAATCAATACATAATATAAAACAAAGTCGCTTTCTCTGTCCCTATATCTGTCTTTTTTTTGTTTATTGCTTAGATGTGTGGACGAGCTCACAGCCCACCTGGTGTTAAGTGGTTACTGGAGCCCATAGATATCAACAACGTAAATGCGCGACACACCTTGAGATATAAGTTCTAAGGTCTCAGTATAGTCACAACGGCTGTCTCACCCTTCAAACCGAAACGCATTACTGCTTCACGGCAGAAATAGGCGGGGCGGTGGTACCTACCCGTGCGGACTCACAAGAGGTCCTACCACCAGTAAGTGTCTGTCCCTATGTATGCTTAAATCTTTAAAACTACGCAACGGATTTTGATGCGGTTTTTTTTAATAGATAGAGTGATTGAAGAGGAAGGTTTATATGTATAATAACATCCATTAAATAGTGGAGAAATCAATAATAAATTACAGTTTCCGAAGCGAAGCGAGGGCGGGTAGCTAGTTTTATATAAAATGTACAAAACAATAGCATTTGCGTAGGTTTTCTGTCGTTCATTTTATCAATAAAAAATACTAAATCGCATTTTTTTTTTGTTAACTTGTCGATTCGTATTCTTGAACCGTCTCAGAACTAAATCTGGCACGGGCTTTGAATTCGAAAAAGATCGAAATTATATAGATAGGCGGAATTCGCTCCCTCATTTCTATGCAAGAGACGGTTTTATTCTTTGGCATTCCTTGATCAAGAATTGTTGGTAGAGACTTTAAAAAAAAAAGACTAATTACAGATTAATAAAGTGTTTTTGCAAAATTACAAAGACATCCCAAATTTAGTTCATGGTTAGGCCTAGTTTATGAAGTGTACCGAGTTTCAATGTCAGACAGTCGAATTGTTTATTTAGGAATTATATTCGTACTAAGTGTGTCGTTCATTGTGTGTTATTGGATTTCGTAAAAACGGCTCTCAGTGGGTCATGTTTTTTTTTTTTAGAGACGCGTAACACAAAATTCACAACCTACAACTGTTAAAATACTAATTAAAATAATTAATAAAATCGATATGATTAATAATAAGGTTAAGTTTGAGGTCGACAATGCGATAAAAAGGTCGGGGATTTTTTTTATTAAAGGGAAGCTGATGTTTTAAATATTATTAATAATACTACTTTTTTTTTCTACCTAAGCTGACAGCCTTGAAAGGCTATATCAGCGTAACCTTAACTAGTAGGTGAGTTCACGGGGCTCAAACCTGACGACGTTGCTAACACGAACCCTAGCAAGAGCCGTGCTTCGCAGAATCTACCACCGGATCGGAAACGCGACCCACTGAGAAATAATACTACATTTAGCATTATTTACTGTGGAAATAGACGTATCTCTCCAAGCCCTCTTAAAAAAAAAACTGTAGGTATAATTACAAGTAAACATACATTTTTAAACAGTAAGCCGAATCTGCAAACATTCTGTTGCCTCATTTGGATTAAAAATTGCTACGTTCGAGTCGTTCTATTTTACGAAGTCATTGTCCAAGTAACAACGCTACTTCGACGATTTTAATAAGGACATCGTATAAAGCCGCGGCTCAGTTTCTCTTTGAGTTTTGTAATTTCTTCAGGGAATTAATAATGTGGTTCAGATTTACTTTTTCCGTTGCCACGATAATAAGCAATTATTTCTCACAAGATATTATTGAAAATGAACAAGCAACACTTGACAAGGTTGTCACGTTCAATATTTTAATGTTCGTAAATGACTACACAGTCATCCTACAAGACAATGTATTTACAGAACAGCTACTAACAGCAACTAACTCGTGTATCCATTTAACAGCTAAATTTTCGATACTCAAAATTGGAATCTTCGTAAACATTTTCGAACGATTTGAAATAAAACTTCATTACAACTAACAACGCTATGAAACAAATCGGCTGACGCGAGACCCCATGTCAGAATTCTTTGTTAAAGTCATAAACACATTTACGCGCTTGCAAGATTATACATCGCGGGGCGGGTGTAAAACTAACAAGGGTGCAACGTCCACATTAACGACCTGTCAAACGAGCTCAGCCCTAATCCCGTTTGAATCATCGCCCTTCAGATGCAATCGCGTATTGATCCAAGTTTCATGCGGACCGATTCAGTATTGAACCACTCCAAACTAAAAAAGGTCATTTAACTCAGCTAGACCATACGATGCGTTGAATAATTACAGAGAACTGAAATTGCTTTTAACCTTTTTTATTGTCGTTATATTATTCCCGATCATAATAGGTCGGTCTGTTTTTTTTATTTTTATTGCTTAGATGGGCGGACGAGCTCACAGCCCACCTTGTGTTAAGTGGTTACTGGAGCCCATAGACATCTATAACGTAAATGCGCCACCCACCTTGAGATATAAGTTCTAAGGTCTCAGTATAGTTATAACGGCTGCCCCACCCTTCAAACCGAAACCCATTACTGCTTCACGGCAGAAATAGGCAGGGTGGTGGTACCTACCCGCGCGGACTCACAAGAGGTCCTACCACCAGTAAATGAAATGTAAGTGTGAAATGAAATGTAATGGTCTAGTAATATTTAGAGAAAAATAGGCTTCAGTTAGCACAATACTTAAACTTAAATAACTTCTTATTCATTCGATGACCAGGAAAACTGTAATGTATTCGAAACGACAGAAATATAATGACAATAACAAACTCAAGATATTGTAAAAGTACTTTTAATTATGTCGAAAATCTTCTACGACTCGCTAAAACCAAAGAAACTACTACTTAAATGATATCTAGTAAATTTATATACTCAGAAATTGTTTGAGGTAAAATACGTTAAAACTGAAGTAACTTCTAAGAATTGGTTTGTAAACAGATAACGTTTGTTTGCGCACAAGCGAACGAAACATTATCCCGAAACTATTCTACTTAATAGAACGAACCTGCCTTCATCAGATGTACAATGCACAAGTCGTTGAAGTAACATTTCGATAAGAGGGAAATGAGACAGATACATTGTGCCAACGTTTTGTCGAGACTCAGCACAACCCTAAACCGTTAAATTAATATTTACTGAGGAATGTTCGAAAAATTCATTCACAAAGGATCGAGAATACACCCCCCCCTTCCCAAATGCTTTATCATATCGAGTCTATTTTAGTGGAACACGTTTATTTTAGTTTCGGGAATGCCCAAGCGTTCGAGCTTGAAATATTTGAAGTTTTTGGAGAGTATTTTTAGATGCGCTGACAAATTCCAACACTTCTAACAATTACTGAGTTGTAAATAGTTATTCTTCTAAATTTGGCGTTCTAATAAAATTTCTAAGTTCTTTACATTTCATTTAATATACATCATTACGGATCCTCCTGATCCGTTAACGGTGCATTTAGGTACCTCAAGCACCGCTCACCGTTCTCGCCGAAACCGTCGCTTGCGACGAAGGGCTCGCCTTGTAAATTAACCCATAAATACAGCCCACTGAGTTTCTCGCCGGATCTTCTCAGTGGGTCGCGTTTCCGATCCGGTGGTAGATTCCGCGAAGCACTGCAAGTGTTAACAGCATTCCCGGTTTGAGCTCCGTGAGCTCACCTACTAGTTCGGTGAATCTGGAATAACCCCTCGAAGTTACTAGAATAGGTAGGTAAAAAAAAAACATTCAATACACGAATGAAATATAATTCCTTGAATTCGGTTTTCATCTTAAAGATAAGCAAACTCAATATTGGACTAGTATAATCACCGGGAATTTTGTTGCTCACAATATCTATTGATAAGCTCTAGAATATTTAAAAAAAAAAAAACAAAAAACGTTAGTCGTGGTAATGTCGTGTCATTTAAAATAACACAGTAGATAAACACACACGAATAAAATATAACGGCACAATAATAAGTGAGCGATACATAGGCGTTTATTACGAAATACGTGTATCAAGTGAATAGGCTATTATTGCTTTGAAATCATGAGTCAACTTTGATACGTCTTTTATACAGACGGCTTAACGCCTACGCTCTCGTCACGCTCGAGTGTATTCTAACACTAATATCATTAGTCGAGTGTATAAAGGTATTCTGACAAGCGATATACCTAGTACATAATATATCGTGATATGTTTTACCACTCGTACAAGTTCATTGACGTCGATACCACGTATTAATTTCGGTTCGTCTAATGCTGTTGTTAAATCAAATTTATAAAGACTAGGAGCCAAGAAATGACCGAAATTCCACCATAATTAATAAAAATTATAAGTTTGTACATAACTATAGTTCTATTGTCAAACACTACACGTATAATCAGAGAGTTCGCTAAGACTGTGCTGCTATAGACAAATAATATTAATCTATTCTCAATTTGACAGAGACTGTAATAATAAACAAAATAGTATTTATTATGCGTGTGTGTGTGTGTCAAATACATGGTAATGTGTGTAATGTTTGTTTTATAGATTTAATGTATTTTTTATGCATAATTTTAAAAAAAATTGTATTCTGCACTCCTTCTCTATATTCTCTATAAGTCTTATAAATTTCATAATACTCGGTACGCACAATTTTCGTAAAAAGGGGCACAAAGTTTTTGCTTCACTTATTGGTACATAGAGAGCATCACTACAGAGGCTTCGAATTTATTATATTATCAGAAAAGCAAGTGTTTTACACTATTACTTATATTGTAATTACACCCTTTTGTTCTAAGGACTGGCGCGTTATTTCCGTTACTTTAACGGTACTATGGCAGAAGCTCCATCGCTTAAGCGCCAATTAAAACTGTATAAGTTACAACTCAATCAGATTAACGAGGAAATAACAAACGAACCTAACTTCCTGGTGGTAGGACCTTTTGTGGTCCACGCGGGTAGGTACCACCGCCCCGCCAATTTCTGCCGTGAAGCAGTAATGCGTTTCTGTTTGAAGGGTGGAGCAGCCGTTCTAACTATACTTGAGATCTTAAACTTATATCTTAAGGTGGGTGGCGCAATTACGTTTTAGATGTCTATTGGCTCCAGTAACCACTTAACACCAGGTGGGCTGTGAGCTCGAAAAAAGGACATTTTTCCAAATTCCTGTTTCTTTTGATCAGATTTTATTTTCATTGTTTGAAAGGAAACACACTCAGCGGTCGCACTATTAAGATAAGTTTAAGATGAGGCTTTAAAAAAACCTTTTTCAATTTTTCCATATCAGTTTTCACATTGTTCCGGACACGGATAAGTAGTTCGTACGTAGTAATATAACATATACCTCGAAACTCCTCGATTTCATTTAAATTTAATTTAAGGAAGAAATTTAAGGAAATTGTCTTCACTCGACATATTTCCCAAATTTTTTATATTCAAATGTCAAGCCTTGTCAAAATTTACGTCACTGTTTGGTCAAATTTTTTCGTACTTTTATTAAAAGAGACGATTATTCTCGCGGTAGGTAGCGGTTTTTTTCAATAAATACATTTTATTGAAGATGATTTAATGAAGATTGGGCAGAACACCAGCCAGATGGTTAGATCTGGCAAGAGAAGCCCTTGGTGGTAGTCTGTATTATGCGGTCCATGCCACCCATGGTCGAACACAGTGGAAGATGTGGTCGCGATCTTCAGTACTGAGGGAACGATATAGAAGAAGAAGAATTGAAGATGAAAAGACCAACGGAATTGCTATTATTTCAACGGCTCCTCGAGGTAAAATTAAGTTATCCACGATTGAGTCGAGGTCGAGGAAGTTTTGAGGTAATATCTTAGAATTTCAGCCTCAGTCGGCAATTAAGGGGTTTGCGCTACCTAACTAACCTACGAACATTTAGAGTTTCTACTAAAGTTGAATAACCCTAGACCTCCGCGCAGATATAGATCGTACATATCAACGTGACTATCGGAGCTCGAATCACAGTTACAATTCCAGTCGTCGCGAAATCAGAATAAAATTAAAAATAAAGCATTCTAATCTTTTAAAAAAGCACTATTTAACAATTTATATATTGACTGCGATTTAATGACGCCGTCGTTAGATTAACAATAAATAAATATATTACTATTATCCTTCTATAATAATTAAGTTGCGATGGCTAATGATTTTTCAATTATGTAGCTTTTTTTTTTTTTTTTGGTCAGGAGGAAATCGCCGGACTTCCGCCCTTTTCTGGGGATACTGGGCGGGGTATGTCAGAGTCGAACTGACTAAAACCTCCTGTCGCTCAACAACCAACGTCCAAACCTCGCATGAGACAGAACTCATGACAAGGCAAAGGGGGGAAAGTGAAGCGTTTAGTGCGGAGCACATCTCTCCCATCACCCTCCCCCTCGGGACGCCGGACTGAGCGCTTCAATGTTAGTGTTAAATTTTGAATATATTAAATTTGGCAGTTCGATGTAATTTAGGCGTGATTTAATGGCAGCACCGGGTCTTTAAGGAAAAACTGGCGTTCAAGATATTGATTTGTTAAAAAAAAAATTGTACAGCTGTTTAGTCTTTGCCTACTTCTGCATAGATGCTGTTATTTAAAAAATATATTATTGTTTCGTTGATCTCAAAACCCGTTCTCAAAAAACGTGAAACACTGTGGAGCTACAACTAAAATCACGAAGCATTCGTGACAAAGATGTGCCTATACCGTAGCTCAGTATAGACTGTGAAGTCAACTTTGTGTTAGCGACCGTTTTTCGAAATAAAGATAATATAATATCTACTATATTGCGGTGGCAGGACATATTGGAAGCACGTACTGGTCTTATCCCTTCGTTACTGCGCTGTAGAACATGTATTTTATTATTTTTTACTGGTGGTAGGATCTCTTGTAAGTCCGCGCGGGTAGGTACCACCACTATTTCTGCCGTGAAGCAGCAATGCGTTTCGGTTTGAAGGGTGGGGCAGCCGTTGTACCTATACTGAGACCTTAGAACTTATATCTCAAGGTGGGTGGCGCATTTACGTCGTAGATGTCTATGGGCTCCAGTAACCACTTAACACCAGGTGGGCTGTGAGCTCGTCCACCTATCTAAGCAATAAATAAAAAATCATATATAAAAATAGCTTTCAACCTGATATCTAAAGTTGGACATGGACGGGGCGATTTTTATAACAACCTATGATTTTTTTGAAAATCGCGGATGCCAGTCTTGTGAGCTCTTCTACCCGTCAGAGGTAATAAAACTAAAAATACTCCTCGGTTACTTACCTCAGTGCACGGCTGCCTCAAGACGATAAGGTTGTTTGCGTACAGACAAAGAGCTTTCGTGATTACACGGCGTTAAGCAAAAATAAACGGTTGAGAAACACCAAATCTAATCGGACCAACGTCGGAACATTAGGACTGGTAAAAGATTGGCCATGGCCGACTGACAGAACACCATGATTATAACGTTCAAAAGTACGAATTTTTACTTTCTAAAATGACCACTGTGCGAATGTGACTGACGGATGCGAATGAAATATTTATAAAAAGATTGTAGCACTGTTTTCCCTCGCTCTTAAGAACGTCTTTGTTCTCAATGCGATTTTATAAAAGTAACCCCACAAAGGTGAGGCTATAGATTATTAATATATGTGTCACAAGGCTAGACAGACCCACAATTAGGTGTGTAAATATTTTCAAACAGCGTAAACATTGCTTTGAGGTCATGAAGCGAATTAATTACTGACTAATTAACATAATGTGACATATTCCATTATTTTTTTGCGAAGCTTCGAACAAAACTCGCGATTTCGGTTCAAGAATGTAAAACAATTTACATATTGCTGCACTGAATTAATTTTATACTGTATCTAGAACAAGGAAGATTAGCGAACGGATTGCCGTGACGAAATAACAGTTTCGCGACCATTGTTCTGCTCGGAGAAGCGAGTCTTCTCAATAAATACGTGGGTATTTCGATGTTAGTGACCTGAATTCGTATCACAATTATAAAATTGGCACGGTGTCCTCCTAACGTGGAGCACGCAAAAAAACTTACTTAAAATTAAATGGTGCAAACAAATTTTTATTTCACACCTATTGGTAAAATGTATTAGTACACAAAACCTGCAATAGATATATTATCTCATTACACTTTGTTTCTAAAAAAAATTGTATCTTTCAGACTTTATTCTGACTCGACGGAGCAGTAGTTAGTGCCTCATTCCAGAAAAAGCGGCACGACACGAGAACCCTCTCATCGTGGTCGCCGGTAACTACATTCCCAATCTTGCGGACCGAATGGTAAACAGTTGATGTCATCCAAAGCACGTCATTTCGGATCCTCCCGATCCACTAACGGTGCTTTTAGGTACCTCAAGCACCATGATCGTTCTCATAGAACCCGTCGCTCGCGACGAAGCGCTCGGCGAGTACATTAACCCACAGACACAGCCCACTGATTTTCTCGCCGGATCTTCTCAGTGGGTCGCGTTTCCGATCCGGTGGTAGATTCTGCGAAGCACTACTCTTGCTAGGGTTAGTGTTAACAACGTCGTCAGGTTAGAGCCCCGTGAGCTCACCTACTTTTTAGGTTACGCTGGCATAGCCTCTCAAGGCTACCAGCTCAGGTAGGTTAAAAAAAAAGTGCCTCTGACTGGGTCGGTGTCAATTGCCGCATCGGGCAAACATTCGTGCGACAAACAGGTTTGTATTCGCTTTGTTTAATATATTTAAACATATATGAATTTATCTTAGTAGGTGGTTCCAACAACAGAGTCAGGGAGTTAGGGGGCCATTTTTCCCCGTTATTAATATTATCCAACTCATTCGTGGTTGTGAAATCAAGTACCTTAGGACTTATTTGTTTTTATTTTCAGAATAATGGAACACTGTTCACTAAAATCGCGATAAACAGAATCGAAAATTTAGTATCGTATTGAAAATGGGACCAGAATGAAGACTTCGTATTATACAATGCTTTCATTTCTCTATCTTTATTTTAACCGGGTACTTCAGTTATCCAGAGGTTTGATGAATTCCTTTTTATGTCTTCTGAAATACTATCCCTTAATAAATAAAACGTAAATTAAGGAAACGTATTTAAACTATATTTTTAATAAAACGGCGTGACCCATAAAACTGGACTTTTTATGAGACAAATTAAAGTAAATTATAATAGTATTCTACAAAAACGGTGTGCGTCAATTTTAACCAATACTCTTTCTAAAATGCTACCTTTTTTATAATTCGTCAAAGGGCGCTCGCCACATTAATTATTTTCCACGCATGTTTCTATTCTTTTATCTATAACAGCTCTTAATCATCCTCCACCTTGCGTCGTAAGTCATCAATACTGAGGGCCGTGACCTCTGTGGGATTTCAGAATCTTCCAACGGACTATATCGCGCCTCGTCGATCTGTCCTCGGTGTTGTGGACCGCCTTACATACGCTGGTGTTCAGTACCGGCCTTGTGTTTATTGCCGTCCAACTTCTCAGTCAACAACATAGAAAAAAATTCTTAATAATTAACAAAAAATACACCAGAATCCCCGACAGAATATTATGTTCGTAAACAACATTTAAACTGTTTAGTTTTTGATACATAGCAAGAGAATTACGTAGAAAGAAAACATCTAGAACATTCATCTTTGTTTACGCAAACTCACAATTCCGCTACACTACAATCTACTAAGTTCTAAAATTCAGGTGGCTCTCCGTTGTAACGCCGATGACAAACCCTCAACACCAGATGGACTGGTCTTCCTTAAATCAATATGACAAAAAAAAACGCAAAGCTTTCCTTAAAAATCTGAAAACTTTTAAATCAATACATTGTACACGAATAAAAGTGTTATAAGAATATTTACGATTCATACTGAAGGAACTAACAATGTAACAATGTATTTACATAAATTTAACGGTTTTATGATTCATTTTGAGCATTATAATTAACTCAATGTATGTGGGTGACATACATACGTGTACCTAAGAGTTCTAAGTATTGTATTCTACGTTTGGAGCATCAGATACATATTTGTATTTTGGGAACCAGAAGTTAAATATTAAAAAAAAATACAATTTTCCCCCAAAGGGCATCTTAAGTTGACGGTGTTTTTAACGGTGATATTTATTTACTCTCAGATCCCACGCTCTAAACGATAAGACGTCTGGTGCATTTGTATACAGCGATGCACCGGTGGAATCCCGCAGGCGAGTACAATTTTTTCTAATGAAATACGTACTCAACAAATGTTCACGATTGACTTCCACGGTGAAGAAATAACATCGTGTAATAAAAATCAAGCCCGCAAAATTATAATTAGCGTAATTACTGATTGTAGGACCTCTTGTGAGTGCGCACTGATAGGTAACACCACTCCGCCTATTTCTGCCGTGAAGAAGTAATGCGTTTCGGTTTGAAGGATGGGGCAGCCGTTGTAACATACAATACATGAAATAAACAAAATCTTTAATTTTTTAAAAATCAAATCTAAGACAATGAAAATGAAGATCTCTGCCGGGTCGTCGACAATGATCGTCGTATTTGGAGCGTTGTTAATAAAGTAAACAAAAAAAAATAAGCAAAAGAGAAAAGAAAAAAAAAACAAAAATCCGACCAAATTACGAAATGCGGGAAACAGAGTTAAATAAGAAATTGAAGTTACTGTTGCCTCATCACTGCGGACATCAAAAGGGTCGTTTTCTTTTTATCTCTTTAAATTACTACTACTCGGAGATGAGTCGCTTTAAACCTGAATTCTATTCGATCAGAAAAAATAATTTTGCGAGACAACAGTGAGAAATGTTCTGGGTTTTTTTTTTTGTTACTAACCAAGCTGAGATATTGATTGCTTAAAAAAATTACTACGTCAAGTCGTCAACAGAAATTTCAAATTAATGATTCGGGATGATCGAATTAAACACGTCTATACTAATATTACAAAGAGGAAAGATTTGTTTGTTTGTATTGAATAGGCTCCGAAACTACTGAACCGATTTGAAAAATTCTTTCACTGTGTGGAAGCTACATTATTCCTGAGTGACATAGGCTATAATCTTTTTTGAAAAAATTTAGTATCCTTACTAAAACTCCAATAATGTAACCCCAGGTGTAAAAAAATTACCTAAAATATTATTTACATCGCGTGCCCTGCGAAAACTATTTATGATAGAATAAAATAATATACTACGACTTTGTGGAACACATTTTCATCTACAAAAAAAGATCGCAACAGCATTTATGTCTAACTATTATAGTTGTGCCGCAATAAGTGTTCTTTTATTTTAAAAAATAAAACAACGTCAAATATCGTTGAAGTTTTTGTTAAAGACCTGAGAGGAGCCAGAGCGGGCCGCTAGTTACCAATAACCATTCTTATTTTGTGGTAGGTTCATCCATGTCGAACGCATTGTCTAAAATGTCTAAGTAGTCTTAATTTTTCCTTGAGACATGAACGTTTGTCTTAACGGCATTGGAATAAAGTTCATTCTTACATAGTAGTACCGTTCAGACGAACCGCATAAAAGTACTTTCACAATTACCTGGTATTACCATGTTTTAAGTCTAATCTAATGTTTGTAATTCCATGTCACATTTTAATCGCTCGAATGTGATAAATTTTTCTCAATCATTGAAGTACTTATACGCCAATGCGGTTTTGCCACTATTTCTAATTTCCAAACAAATAGAATCACTGAATTTTATTTTTATATTTATGAGGAATTTTCTCGTGTAAAAAATTACTATAAGTTTCTAGTTTATTTTTAATAATTAATACATTTACAGTTGGACGCGTGTCTCGGATTTTTAGATTGCTGATTTAAATGAAGAATGCGTGCAAAGAATCCGAACCACAGCGCCTATATACACCCCGCTGATCCGTAATTTCGACATAAATTTTACGAAGTGCGCTGACGTAACACAAACCCGGATGTTTGAGTCCAAATTGCGTTGTCTTAGTAAGTCTGGCGCCGTGAAGATAGATATATTCTGGATTGACCCCCGTTGCGCAGGAAAAAATTTAATGTCAATGATCTCTGAATTTTTGTTTAATTTATAATTTTACTTCCATTTAACAAACCTAAAATTTTAATGTAATTAGATCACAAAAGAGAGTATTTTAATAATAACCAGTTTTTTTGCACTCAGAGAAGATTATTGTTGTAAATTATATTAAACAAATAGTGCAAGTGCTTTATCACCATCTTTTGCCCTTAAATATATTTTAATGTGAAATGTAGCTTAAAAGCTAGAAATGTACTTCCTTTTAGCTTAAAAATATTGTTATTCACACAAGTGATTTATAAATTTCAAAATCCTTTGCTTTGATTTTTAATGTTTCTATAAGATAAATACAACTCTAATTATGGATATGGTTATATGGCTACTAAATATTAAGTGTGATATCAGATAGTATGCCAGACTCTTGTAATACAGACCACTCTGATTGAGATACATTATTTGGTTCAGTGTGCCTACTCAACTATTTGCCAGATAGTTTGCCCAAGTTTAATTTTCTTGCTTTTCTACAATTCCTAATTTAATTCATATTTTAGTTTACATCCTCAATATTTTATGTCCATCTGTACTTCAGAATTTTAAACCAACTTTAGTTGTTAAATTGGTGTAGTTAAAGAGTAAGTTTTGTTTCCAATTTCTTTATACAAATTGTAAACTCTCACTACCATATTACATATTATGCAACACAAATCAGGGCTTTTTTTCTGAAATATATTTTGAAATATTTTTATTCAAGACTATTTTACTTTACATTTTGTTCATACTTCTTCAGTTAATTGAAGCAGTCACTTGTTTATACTATACTTTACGATCAACTTGTATCTGGAATAAAATTTCAACTTATTCGGTGATTGTTAAAAATTCAATTTTCATTTTATTTATATTTAGGGTGGAATGGATACATTTCATAAACAAAAGTGAGTTGAGTGAGTGAATATCCTAATTTTTTTCAGTTTTATAGATTAACTTCATTGTTTTGGTCTCTGTTAGATACTAAATAATATATAGTCATAATGTGTAATTTGATGTGATCCAACATCTTTTACAATACATTTTCATTCACTCATACAATTGTTTGAGTGAAAAAACAAATCATTCCTTGACCAAGGTACAGTTTATTACAACATATACCAAGAGTCATTTTAGATTTCAAAATATTAGTATAAGTAAAAAGTAACTCAATAGCAAAGGCTCACGATACAGTCTGCAACTAACTATGTGAAATAAAAAACAATATGAATATCAAATTTATTCCTCCACACAAGAACTGTGTGAATAATAACATACTTTTGAGTTTCAATTCCCAGCCTTATTTAGTATCTTTGTGAAAGAAGGAAAAATGTTTTCAGTCTAGTTTTTGTAGTTCTTTACACATGTATAATTTCAGTACCTGCAATATATGTAGGTAAAATACTTATATTTTGGGACGCTGAATCCATAAGCCCATCAATTTATAATTCTAATATTTGGTTTTAAAGCAACTGCATAAAATTGAGTTTTCTTCAATAAAATTTTGGCTTTGGGTTGTGAGTATATGCAATAGTGTTTGATACTAAGTACTTTTAACATTTAAGCTTACAAGACAAAATAGTAGTATTAAATTCCAAAAGTTTGTACTGTGTTTCGGAAATTGCTTGTTTCTCATTATTGCATATTATTTGTTTTATTTTAATTACAGTATACTGTTAAAGTTTGGTATCATAGAAGGCACATTAAAATTCTGATTGAGTATGTGTGAACACTAAACACCTAAAAAAATCGATTTGTTTTCTAATGGAAACAGTTTTTTTGGACTATTTCTTGTACACTTAGTGACTGGTATTTTTTCAATTTATTTGAACTTATGAAGTTGATCTGAGTTCAGTGGTAAAGGGAACTTCCTATGCCAAATTCACATATTTAAAAATGAAAAGAAAAAATGATATTTGAATAAGTCATATTTATACTATTAATCGAATTTTAGAGATAAAAGCATATTTGTTATTACATGCCAATGTGAAACGTTAATGTCCAATATGATTGATAATATTTAAATGGTACACGAAAAAGATGCTCAAATCAACAAACACCTGTGAATCCGTCCAAAGTAAAGCTACATACATAATTTGACGTACACTGGACGAAAGATCACAGCGAGAGAAAGGAGTTTAGAAACAAAAAAAATACAATGACCTTACAGAAAACTTAACTTTTCAATGTTATTTATTGAAACTTACCTTATCTCCGGGTATATTTTTTGCCGACATTGTGTATCAGCTTCCTTTTCTGTGATCCGACGTCGTGTTGCACACGATTTATCCAGAGAAAGGATCTCACTGCAACCGTGAGAGCCCAGCATACGACATAAACACTTCACTCTACCAAATCACTTGGCCATCATCACAGCTCGAAAGATATATCAGAAGCACAAACACAATAAGCGACCCATCGTTTGGAGTCGTAATTAACACGATTTCCCATTGATATTCATCAACACTAATAATTTTTCACAACACGACACAAACACGACTTCTGACAGAATGTAACTTGATTGAGATTGGCTGACTTGGGCTTGACGGAAAATGGCGAGGGATGTATTTCGTCCCTCCGGCCGCACTCCCCCGCGCATGCACTCTGCTTGGGTCACATACAAAGATTTTATCGGCTTGATACAGAGGGCGCTTCGCAACAATAACATGCACCTTCTTCATTTATTCGGAGCGTTGAACTTTCAGTACGAGCTCTAGATGTCTCTGTTCCAGCATTTTCATTAAGGGGGTCTAAAATAGAGGATTGTAACCATAAAAATAACACATAATACAGTTTTTATAATTTAGTGGCTTTTAAAATCACTTACATACGATTTGTGAAAGATTAGGGCAGAAAAATTTAAGAAAATGATAGAGATGCTTCTCGAGTTCCCAACCCATCATTTTTCTCACGGGATTGTTAAAAATTAATAGAGAAAACTTGAACTTAAAAGTTAAGTTTCTAGAGTACGTAAACACGAAAAAAAAAGAAATATTGGGCTGCCAGCATGGAGTTAATAAGTACCTACAACTGGAGTGCTGTCTAATGCCGAGAAATCGGTCTCGAAAGAGAATACTTTTTGGTCGCGGTGTCCTTGTCTAATGTGGTGACCATATAAAATTTATTTATAGGACAAAATTATACACATGCATCAGTTTTGAATTTACCTTAAGTAATTCTGTGTAGCCCTACGTAAATACAAAACACGTGCTTGCAATAGTTTATTTATGTAAATTCAATTCTAAACATTTTTCGACGGTTTTTTTTGGAAATTGCTGCGTTGTGGAAAATCTAGCACTGAGTTTTATTACAAACATCATTACCTCAGTTCTATTACTTAAACTTCCTCAAATTCATCTTTAACGTCCGAATACTCAACCGCGACTTAAATATTATGTTGAACTTAATTACGCAATTCCTACTTTAATGTACTGGCTAAGTGGGCTGTGCAAATTAATATTTGACACACTGAGTGAGACACTGCAACACACATTATCGGGTGCTCTTTTCCTACATTCACATCTTCAATTGATTTAAAATTACTTGTATTTTTACTTCTGTGCTATTTTCATGACACGTGTATATTATGTCTACTAGTTGCATTTTAGGAAATAAAACACAATGGGTAATAAAATGAAATTAACTAAAATTCATTTATTTGTTATATGTAGATAATTAAATAACTCTTAAATGACAAGTCAATACACATAACACAATACACATAGTACTTGATCTCTATTTACAAAATATTGGTTATATTATTATTATTATTAAGTTCAGTTAATTTTCTGTAGTCTTATAATATATTCCTCTATTTTAAGTAAATTCTTTTTTTTCAAAGAAATACATAATTTATTTTAATTAATATCTAAGTGGACCATGAGTATCATTAAAATTTCGCAATTTAAATTTCAATTCAATTAAAAATTGCCATTTTTCTTTAATAAATCTTTTAAGTTTTTGTTTCAATACCTTAACATCTTGTCGTAATTTTGCTTTTCTCGGGGTATTTTTTATTTCTTGCGTTTGAGTACTTGATTCCTCTTGTTTGACCTTTATATAGGACATTTTCCAGAAATTCCAACGTTATACTTACTAGAAGATCCTCCTCGTTCGCTTAACGTCAGGCAAATGATATACATGCTTGCGTGCAACGCTATTCAATACAATAAAAAAAGTTCAAAAAATACCACATGATGGCTCTTATGATATGAAAAATACATTGCAAAATTATAGTTTTCACGATTGTTTTTCCAAATTTAGTATATGACATAGATTAAGTACAATTTACAAGACAAATGGTATTAAATATTATAATGAGAAAAAATATCTCACATTTTAAAAATATATGCTCACACTAGTAAAAATTTATCAATGAATCTGACATATGGAAGGATATTCCACAAACTGGAGAGGATTCTCGCTTATAACCACTTACAATACAAGTGTTCACCATGATTACACGGAAACTTTCACGATTTTCGAAAAAAAACAAGCCACAAGCTGTATCAGTGCCCTTTTAACTTCGAACTACAAACGTAAATAGACGCCATTTTTCTTTTAATGCATTCATAGTTCTTTTTCGGTGATGCCAACAATTAATCTGGCTTCCCACCAAATTCAACATGAAAACCATCAGAAATCTACGTACCTACCATTAAATTTTCCATTAAACAGAGTTCTTATTAATATAGAACAATAATTTTTTTGTTAACGAGCTTTATTAATATATGATGTTCGATTAAAAATCAATATCTTCTTTTTCTCCACCTTATCCCACTATGTGGGGTCGGCACAGCTAATTTTTCTCTTCCATTCTCTTCTATCAGCCGTCATCTCAACACTCACTCCTCTCTCTCTCATATCGTCATTCACACACTCCATCCATGTCTTCTTCGGTCGACCTCTTCCCCCTCTACCTTGCACTACCATTTCCATACATCTCCTAGTCACATGCATCTTCTCTCTACGCATCACATGTCCATACCACGCTAACCGTCTGCTCCTTAATTTGTTGTTTACCGGGGCCACTTTCAAACTTCCTCTGATATACTCATTCTTTATCTTATCCATTCTTGTCACTCCACACATCCATCTCAACATTCGCATCTCGGCCGCATGCACTCCTCTTTCATGCTTAACTTTCGTCGCCCAACACTCAGATCCATACAGCACGACAGGTCTAATGATCGTTTTGTAAATTTTACCCTTGAGCTGAAGGGGCATTCTACGATCGCATGCTGTTGCAGAGACCTGTCGCCATTAAAAATCAATATATATCATATAATCAATACTTCTTATATAATTTATTTTAATAAATTGTCATCATCAGAAACTAATTTCACCATAACTTTGTACGTTTATTTTGGACCAATTCAATTTTTGACGTTGATGGAAATTCTAAATTGTCGCAACATTTTCTAGTTAAGTTTAAGTCAAAGTCACATCGTTTAAATAATATGTATTTAGATATATTATTGTCATAAAATGTTTAAAATCCTGTAAAGTGGATTGATTTTAACCTTTTCGATAATTTTCAACAACGCCCAAGCTACTAAAAAATCCACTAACCACTAAAAGCCATTTTTGATAACTAAGATAGGGGTCCAAATTACGAGATTTTGTGGAAAATCCTCTAAGCTAGCAACACTGCTTTTTGTTTGTAAAATGCGCGAGAGGGACACCACCACTTAATAATCATTCTCTTTTCAGACCGTTTTTCCTTACATCTTTTGCTATTTAAAAATAAACTTTAAGTCATAGAGATAAAGTATATTTTTTGTTTTTATGTCAAACGAAGTAAGCACTCCAGTTAGGATAGTAACTCTATGGCTGCCAGATACTAAATTTAGAAAAAAATATCAAATGAACAATCGCGTAATCGCTTCGATGGTTTTTATCCTGTTACCTACCTATTTTGGTTAAAAAATTATCAAGAAATGATACCTTTTTCAATAGCTGATGACTGGTGCCCAAATTGAACATTTACTTCAATCCAGATTTACACCAGTTTTATGAACATATAGGTATGCTATGAAAGGTTTTAATGTATTAATAGAGTTTCAAGCAACGTTTCCAATAACTACTACAATTATCGTCCGTAGGATACAAATTATACATATCAAATATAGAACACCTTGATCAAGTTGACTTTTTTGTAATTGAGTAATTTTGTCTATAATAATATATAAGATCGCCAGAAATATCATCAAACATGTTTGTATTTTTAACACTCTTATTCTACGTCAGTTTCAGATCATTGCTCATTGGGTGGCAAAAACCAGTGCTTACTTTACTTACTGATCAAATGCGAAAGACAATTTGCCGAGAGTTTTCTCTTATGGCCTCCCCCGTACGTGTTTTTAAAAGTGTAGTTGGCTACTATTCATATTCTTTTAAACTTTTACTTTACTTTTTTTTGTATCGGTATAGGCTAAATCAGTTTCATAAGTAACAAAAGTAATAGTTATTTTCAATTTTAAACCTTCAACTATTACTTATATGTAGCTAATATAATTTTTTAAGCCTTAAACCTAAAAAATAATAGTTGTTTAATGTACATAATTTTTGTTTTTTTTTTTTTTTGTACACTAAAAATGTGCCCAAAATAATTTTGAAAACATTTTCAACACGACCATTTTACGTGGGAATTCGAAAATATTGTGTTAGCTTGGCAACATTGACCCAAATTCATGGGGTCGGGACTTTTTGGCGGGAACGCGAGGAGTGAAGTTGTGTGATTTGTTTTATTTTGTCTATTTAGTGTTTCTTCAGGTTTAAATGTGTAATAATGGTGGTTTATTAACTGTTTAATATCTGTGAAAGTGCACAAATGTGGGAAAATGAAACAAAGCTGCTGGACGTAACTTCTCGGGTTCCTCCAAAAAGTCCACTAAAAAAATCTCAGTAAATGACCACCATTTTACTGCGATTATATTTCATCCCATATCATCTCATTTCATTAAATTTCATCCCAGTTGATTAATGTCTCAAATTAATCATCTTCATTTCATTTCACTCCATATTATCATTTTTCATAAAATTAAGAAAATAAAGTAAAATAAGACATGACTTAAAGGTCTTAGTTACCAGGTCATAAAATCTCTTAAAAAAAAAATTTCATGGGGTCGTAAGTAGGAGGTAGCATTTTTTCACAACTTCGTAAAATGGCGGACGGCGATGTCGATATAGATTTGTACGCCGATGATATAGAATCCGATTTTAATCGCCAGGTAAAATTTACACTCTCCTAATTCAGTACACCTAAACCTTACAGATAACTCTTATAGAGAAATCGTAACAGTTGTTAATCTATTTTTGTCACGATGAATGGCGGCATTTTACAGGATGAATTTGCTGGCGAAAATGTGGATTTATATGACGACGTGATCTCAGCACCAGCTTCGAAGCCCGAGGACGGTGACGGTCCTCCCATCATTGCTCCAAACCAGCATCCACCTGAGGAAACTAACGGCAACGCCTCATACCACGGCCCGGTTCACGGACATCATGGCCGCCGTTTTCAACTTTACGTCGGCAACCTAACATGGGTTCGTACTTTTTTGTCCTAGACTATTTGTAAATATAAGTACGATATTAGTTTTTGCGTTGTACTGAAAAACTGATATCTTTTGAGTTGTCATCTCGTCTTTCAGGGCTTCATACTATCAATAATTATTGATTTGCATCTATTAGCCGCCATGCCATGATAAAAATAGCACATGCAATTGAATTTGAGCTATCGTTCATAAAGTTATTTAAAAAAAATGGTTTTTGGTTAGCATAAAGCTAGATTAAATAGTTTTTTGCGTTTAGTTCAAGCTCAATAATTGTTATTATGATGGCATGTTAACTTCAATAAAACAAAATATGAAGTACATACATTTATTATTGTGTATAATACATAAAATATAGTAAATAATAGCTAACAGTTTTATAGTAACAGATCTATGAAACTATGATAGTTATAATAAAACAACGTACTTGTAAATAATATATTTATAGAAATATTAAAGTAGTATGTACGTTTAAAAACAGAATGTGGAGAACTTAAAAACCTGTTCAGATGACAACTCAAGCAACAGCAACCAAATGGATCTGTTGTGTAAAATGAGTTACGAAATATTTAATTTTTAATATTTGTTAGGATCTACTTTTAATTTTGCAACACACATTTATCTTTTATACAAATGTTAACAAATTATGTTTAAAATTTAAATTCACAAAATCACTGCACATTAAGTTTTACTGATCACATAGATAAATGTTTGTTGTACTGAATTAATGAAACAAAAAGCAACCTATATCTTATATTATGTGTTAAACTAATAATACCAAGAAAATACTGTATTTATTTATAATTATTTTACAAAAAAAGGC
This sequence comes from Bombyx mori, assembly GCF_030269925.1. Taxonomy (NCBI): domain Eukaryota; kingdom Metazoa; phylum Arthropoda; class Insecta; order Lepidoptera; family Bombycidae; genus Bombyx; species Bombyx mori. Next base: position 8,929,968 of record NC_085120.1, on the reverse strand, counting down.
ACAGTCAATCTATATTGGTGAAGAGCTAAATTTTGATAGAAAACAAGTGTTTTTCCATGAAATTGTATTATGTACAAATATCAAACAAATGTGTGCTTTAATGTTTCACGGGAATTTAGTCTGTCCATAACTAGTAGTAGATAAAGGTGTGTACGGCTCTCAGTCTTAAATAATTATAAGTTAAAAAAAACAATTGTTAGTTTAAATTATCAATAAACCTGGAAAAAACTGTAACAATGAGGTACTTGTTAAATTGATTTAAAAATTGTTAAATTTGTTTTCAATTGTTTAAACATAGGATTAGTAATATAATGATAAACTTTGCGAAATACATAATCAGAAACTATAAGTGAATAAATATAATAAGTAAGCGCGAGACCTGTCATTACAACTGTTATGAGATTAAGCAGGAAATTGTATGTTTAACTTTAAAACTTGAAAAATCATCCGGTTTCAGTATAAAAATACTGTTAGTGCTATAATTATGTACTTGATCAATGTATCCTAAGATGTTTTAAAATACCAGTCTTCAAATACATATATTAATAATTATAATATATAGTTCAAATAAAATATTTTTGGGAAAACTAAAAAATAAAAAAAAGTTTGGATTTGATACTGGTACAATTCCATGGAAAAGCCCTTAATAAATTAGTACATTATTTGGTTGCTAATTGTTATCATTAAATATCACTTTATTAAAATTATATTTTTGTTGTTGATGATGGTAAGTATAAGAAAATTATACAAATGGTTGATATGCTGTGAGTTACGGATTTTTGTGTTTTAGTAAAATTTAACTTGGAACTTCATGTTCAAAGTCATGAACTTGCAGTTAAATTCTGCTAAGAAAAAAGCAAAAACCAGAATTTTCTTTATTTTTTACTTCATGATGAAGAAATGACTTGTTTTTGTTTTTAAAGGCTTGTACAATTACGATCTGTTGAGGTGAAACTGAAATTTTCATAAAAATATCACGAGCTTTACATGTCAAATTAGATCACTATTTTCCACTTAAACTTTGAAATGTATGTGACATTCACTAGAATTTTATTTTCTTAATGAAGTTGAGAAATTCCGAAAGGACAATTGAATATCAGAGCTATTTACAATCACACATGGTGATACAGTTTGAGTTACGGATTTAGAGCATTTACCGATTAATTAATGGTAGGTGAATTTTGAAATCTAGCAATGCATTAATAAATGGTAAAGAAAAGGTTTGTAATGAAATTGGTTGTATTTAGTTAGTAACTCCTTCATGGTAATAGAAAATTAAAATTGTGTAGAATATAAACTGTTATACTTTGCTATACTTCCTCAAGCTCTGTCACCGAAACATGTAAATACCTCTCTTATGGCCATGTAGTCTCATCTGCACTATCACTTTGGAAAATTTGAGACAATCCTCAAATTCTACAAATGATATAAGGTAGTTTTTAATGGTTTAAACTTGACACCTGTCTACGTAAACTGCGCTTTCTGTAAATATAAGTACAAAAAGAAATTGAAAAAAAAAGATAATTATTTAAATTTTGTGCCACATCATTTCTAACTTGTTCAAATTTGCTGCGTATGTCCATTTAAATTTATCAACCTGTGTTTCTATTTTTTGTTTTTTTTTTGTCAAGCCGTTTATTTATGCTTCTTTTATATTTTGAAACTATGATTGAAAAATGCACTCTTGCTATTTTACCTGGTGTATTGTACATTACGATTTGCATTTAAATTTAATTTTACATTGATTTATGCTACCCTCCCAATGTTACAAAAGGTGAAACTAAACAACTAAAATATTTTGTAACATAACATTTAAGTTAAATATGATTTTAGTTGTTTTAGTAATGCAATTTATTGTAAATTATTTCATGTGGAAAGCATTACATAACCTTTCATAATACTGCTAAGTTATATTATATTCTTCCGTTTGTTTTGTACTTCTACTTTTGAGGCTATCTGTTGTCGAGATAGAGCCAAATCGATAGCAAAAATATACAGACAGTGAGTTTTACAATAAAATCATATATATCATCATATCATAAAGATACTAGCAGTAGAAAATGAATATCATCAAAATCGAGTTGGCGTAGTTTACGTAGATGGATTCTGTTTGTGTACTTAAACAACACAGATTGCAGTTATATTTTGCATACAAGTAGATGTGGGTTTGGTAAGATTATGTGAGAGATGAAGTATGAAAGGATGTATAATCTTATTTATAATAGTTGATGTACTAATTAATATAAATACCATTTTTGCCCATTAACTACACTACAGTAACTTGCTTAATTATGATGTAACATGTCTGCAGCAACAAGTTTTGAAACCGTTTGTGTGATTTTGTACGCACACAAAATTTTGATATATCGTTCCGAAAATGTTGTTGTGTTTATTTATTGAATATCCATAAATTTGCGGTTTAGTCAGAAAAACAGTTACCTGTATCAGATTATTGATAGGCTAAATTAGCAAAAAAAAAAATAAACATTACATAGTCATCACATAGTACATAATAGAATCAGTAGTGTAAAATTGGCTATTTGTCCCGCTTGTGTTTGATCAATAAATTGGGATATTGAGCTGAAAGTTTTCACTTTCTGACATCCCCATCTGTAATGATTTGTTTATTCTTTTATCAGGTTTGTTACGAGGTAAGGTAATTGATTGTATTGTATTTATAGTTTTTTAGTAATTATTTTAACATATGTTTTGCTATTTTTTTGCATACATCTGAAGATTTTCGATACTTATGTTGAAGAGATATCAACATTCTTGTGCGAAATGTAGAGGCGAACAATAAATGTTGTAATACGTAACAAATAAAATAAATAAATTATATAACTCAAACAAATCGCCTGGTCCAAACTGTTTCGTCTGCTCTGTGCAAATTAATCTAAACAATAATGTAGGTAGTTTACAAAAAAACCCCGCGACATCAACTGATTGTGTAAATTATAAATAATATTTAACACTTTTTGTATGTGTGTATTTTAGAGTATTTATTTTCTTTGTAAAGGATACTTTCAACAGCTGTCGTTTCAAGTTTTGTTAATTGCATTAAATCTATCTAGTATCAGTGCATGGATACGATAATTTTGTTATCTGATTTGCACACAAAAAAAATCAGTGTGTGTTTAGCCACATGTTAAATTTATTTCTTCATTTGACTTGTGAAATACCATTTACAAGTAATGTGTTCATGTTATAATTACCTTGTTAATGGTTGTTTTCCTTCTAGTTTTTTTTCAGTATGTAACCGTTGGAGTATTCGGAGTTGTAAAAAAACTTTATAATGCAAATTATCTGTGATAAAGAAATAAATAGTATGATCACAAAAAAGCTCTTTCTTTTCACCCAAAGCTCTATTCCGGCATATTTAATGATTTAGTTGATGAAAAGTACATTGTAGATTTTTAATTCGCGTCAAAAGGTACACAAAAGTATTCAAAATATTTTTATTCACGTTAATCATCGGATCTACTATGAGACGTAAGCGCGGTGTTGTAAATTCACTTTCTCGATAATTCGGTGTTAATGAAAAAAATCTTAATACGGCGTGTGAACGGCGCTTTAAATTGAACCTTACCCCGACCGATTTTGTTTAAGTGGCATGTAAGTGGACTGGATGGCATAATAAATGATGTATGTGACTTGTGTGTATTGGCTGCCTGTTTGCAGCGTGGCTGAGTTTTGTGTAAAACCTTTTCCAGTGGGCAACGGACCAAGATATTGCGAACGCGATCTCGGATGTCGGTGTCTCCGATTTTCAAGATGTGAAGTTCTTTGAGAACAGAGCCAATGGTCAGTCCAAAGGATTCTGCGTTATATCTCTCGGTTCAGATCAATCAGTCAGGATGGTGATGGAACGTCTTTCTAAGAAGGAGATACACGGGCAACATCCAGTAGTTACATTGCCTACTAAACAGGTAAGGTCAATGTTAACTGATACAAAATATGAGCATAATAAGTAGACACTAGATAGATAGTTTATGATTAGGTACTTATGAATTGCACAAATAGTTTCATGATGAATATACCTAGTAACCTTTCCTAGTAATAGATTAGTTTCTGCAAATATGGTTTCGGGCAATGCGTGAGTCGCGATGAGGTGTTGAAACGTGGTTTAAATTAAAACAAAAAAGGAATTTACATTTTTTTTAATAATGGATCTAAAGTGGTTAATAAACCTTTTGCAACATTAAAGCTTTCAATAATGTCCGAATCGTTTTCACGGAGGCTACTCATTGAAAAAATCCGAAAAGAAAATTTTGAATCTTAAACCACCGCGACTTTGTAATGGTTATGGAGATTGGCTTCTGTTAATTGATTTGCAAACCATTTGGTAAAATTGAGGAGTAAATAGCTTCGGCCATATGATAGCTATTGACTTCCACATGGTTTTGAGATGGTGGACAGTAGTATCTAAGTTAGTATTTGTAATTTTTTTGTCCATCGGTAATTAATATAGTCTACCGATATTAATCAAAATAATATAATAGTTTTAGCAGCGTAGGAAATATATAGATGAATTAATTCGGTTCAGTGAAAGTAAGTAAACTTTGATAATGTCTACAGGCGTTGAATCAGTTTGAAAGTCAGTCAAAGACCAGGTCGACGCCTCCTGGTCCCAATAATCCTGGAATGAGAGGACCCCATCCAGGCGGGCCGCCTGGTCCTCATCCCGGAGGTACATATTGTAATCGTATACTAATACGTCTCGATAAAATATTCGAAACATCAAAAGTAGAAACATATCATTATTATTCTAAAGTCGTCGTGGCCTAAAGGATAAGATGTCCGGTGCATTCGGAGCATTACTCTAGCGATACACCGGTGTTCGAATCCCGCAGGTGGGTACCAATTTTCCTAATGAAATATGTACTTAACAAATGTTCACGATAGACTTCCACGGGGAAGGAATAACATAGTGTAATGAAAATCAAACTCGCAAAATTATAATTTGCGTAATTACTGGTGGTAGGTAGGATCTCTTGTGAGTCCGCACGGGTAGGTACCACCACCTCGCCTATTTCTGCCGTGAAGCAGTAATGCGTTTCGGCTTGAAGGGTGGAGCAGCTTTATAACTATACCTTAGACCTTAGAACTTATATCTCAAGGTGGGTGGCGCATTTACGCTGTAAATGTCGATGGGCTCCAGTAACCACTTAATACCAGGTGGGTTGTGAGCTCGTCCACCCATCTAAGCAATTTTTTTTTTTTATTGACTAATGGGTAGTATATGGTAACTAAAGGGGTGATACCCCTGATCACAGCGCTTATAACGACGCCCAAATATGGTGCACTTGAAAACATAAAATCGTAAGAACCCGTTACTATATTCGCAGAATTTTTTGGTGGGGGACCGAACGGTCCAGGTGGGGGCGGACCTCGTATGATGCTCCCAGGTCCGGGTCCGCACCAGCTTCGTGGGCCGCCGCCGCACCACATGGGCCCACACCAGGGCGGGCCGCATCCCATGCAACATCAGCCGCAGCCGCACCAGGCCCCGCCACACCGGCCCCCTATGCAGTTTGCGGGCCCTCCGCAGATGCAACGCGCGCCGGGCCCGCGTCCGCCGCCTCCCGACTGGGCTGCGCGAGCGCCGCATCCTATGTCTCAGCCCGCGCCTCATTATGGACCCCCCCATCATGGAATGCCGCATCAGATGCCACCACCTCATCCTGTATGTATATACTGCACACGTGATTACTATTAGGCATCCACATCATCCAAATTTATTATTTTGTATAGAATAAATGCAATAAATTTAGATGCCGTCAGATAGCCGACGAAATTCATGTAAGGAGGTCTTTAAACATACTTTTTCGAATACTAACTGAGCATTGGTAATAATATGACGGCGTCGTCTCCTTAGGCCTTCTTAATGAACTCTTGATTGATACGAATTTCATCCTCATGTGTACAGCTCATCTGCTCTCGTATTACGTGATCGTAAAGAATTATTTTACGGCTCATATTGGGGGAACTCGCCCCTTGAATATTCGCTTTGCAAAAATTTCAGATTCTGGAACAGGGGGCTCGCAAATTGCTGATGTAACATACAAGCCTATGATTATAATTATTCTTTATAGTAATAATGAAACGTTATAATTAAAATAATGAATGTTCAGCAACCCGGCGCACAGGGCATGCCGCCTCCGCACCAGTTGCCGCCGCACCAGCCGCCGCGGGGACCGGCGCCCATGCCGCAGCATCCTGGTCAGTCATATATTAGCACAGAAACTGACTTTTAGACTGAGGGTAGGACCTCTTACGAGTTCGCACAGCTAGTTACTACTACCCTGCCTATCTCTGCAGTGAAGCAGAACTTGTATCTCAAGGTGGGTGGCTACATTTACTTTGTAGATGTCTATGGGCTCCGGTAACCACTTAACATAAGATGGGCTGTGAGCTCGTCTACCCATCTATGCAATAAAAAAATATATATACAGAAACGAATGCATTCATGTTCGTTTTTCATACGTACCATGAGTTCACAATCTGAATATCGTGGTTCACGGTAATATTTGAGATACAAATCTCGATAACGTTAAAATAATAGTCTCGCTCTTTAAACTGGGCGCGTCATTTGAGAAAAGTCGTCATTTATAATAATTATTGTTTCGTTTTTATTAAATTACAAATTTTAATTAAGTAATCAATTTTCATTAATGTTAAACAGTAATACCTGGAGCTCCAGCACCACACGTGAATCCTGCGTTCTTCAACCAGCAGCCACCGTCGCAGCCGCCGCCAATGCAGGCCCCGCAACCTGGACCACCCGGTAAGTTATAGCTTTTACATAAATAAATGATGGTATCTAAAAATCAAAATTTCCAGTATAACGCTCAAACCATCGTCTCATGTTTTGACATCACTATCATCGGTGATGACTCTCTTAATCAATTGCATATAAGAATACGAATCGAATATATTACGTAAATTTGGATGAAAACGTTAAGATCTTTACAGAGGTTAAATTCGACAGATACATCTTTGTGATCAGCGAACAAAAACAAGTTGCCTTATCAAGTAATATGATAATTGCCCAAATACTTACCTACCCTTAAATTCAAGATAGTTGCGATCAAGTAGTTAAAAGGATTAATCTTTTGTGTGAACAGGTCCAGGTGCTCCGTACGGTCATCCAGCCCATGGAGCACCACCTCCAGCACAAGGGCCTCCACCCGGGTCTAGACAACCGTACGGTCGGCCACCACAGGTAATTGACTTCATTATTTATGAATTGAACTCTATATTCTGCAATCTATGAAACAAAATAAGGTCGTTATTTTCTATAGTGCTACAGAGTAGCATAAACATTAAAATAATGTTGTCGGGCCTCTTAGTATCACGTAATAATGTTACAGAGCTATCCGCCTCAAGCGGATCCGGCTCGTCCCCCGCACCACCCGGCACCCATGGTCCCACAGCACGCGGCCTCCCTGGCGCCCCCCATGCCGGTCATCAGCGAGGCCGAGTTCGAAGAGGTGATGAGCAGGAACCGCACCGTCTCCTCCAGTGCCATTGCTCGGGCTGTCAGTGACGCTGCCGCTGGCGAGTACGCCTCCGCCATCGAGACGCTCGTTACCGCCATATCACTCATTAAACAGAGCAAGGTATTCATCGTTGTATTTTTATTAGCACTAGTGGTCCCTGCAGTAGTCGAAATTCGACTATGATTAATTTAAATTAGAAGTTTGAACATTCTTATTGGTTCTACCACCATAGATTATACACTTATTATTTGAGAGAGTGAAACTGTAGACAAATAATATTAAAGACAAACAATACTAATCTATTCTCAATTTGACTATGGACTTTAAAGAATAACAAAAGTTTCACAATTGACAATTTACAAAGAGTATATTTATACGTATGTGTTGTGTCAAATACACGGTAGTGTGTGTAATGTTTTCTTTGTTGATTTAATGCATTTTTTTTTAAATATTAGCACTCTGCACTTCTTCTCTATATTCTCTATAAGTGTGGGAAAGTTCATACTCCTACGTCCGGGCAATTTTCGTTAAAAGGGATACAATGTTTTTGCTTCACGTATTAAATATGTAGATTATGCATAAAGGAAAATGAAATGAACGAATGTAAATTGAATATTTCAGGTGGCGCAAGACGACCGCTGCAAGATTCTGATCTCGTCGCTGCAAGACACGCTGCACGGCGTCGAGACGAAGTCTTACAGCAGCGGCGAGCGGTCCCGCCGCTCCCGGTCCCGCGAGCGCGAGCCGCGACACCACCGCGCCCCGCGCCGCCGCGACCGCTCTTCCAGCCGCTACCGGGACCGCAGCCGCGACCGAGAGGATAGGGACAGGTACGCGCCGTTAATTATTTGGAACGTTTCTTGTATTATAATAACGGCAATTTTTTAAATGGATTTTATGACCTGGTAACTAAGACCTTTAAGTCATATCTTATTATAATTTATATTCTTATTTTTATGAAAAATGATAATATGGAGTGAAATTAAATGAATATTATTAATTAGAGACATTAATCAGCTGGGATGAAATTAAATGAAATAAGATGATATGGGATGAAATATAATCTCAGTAAAATGGTGGTCATTTTCTGAGATTTTTTCAGTGGACTTTTTGGAGGATCCCGAGAAGTTACGTCAAGCGCCTTTGTTTCATTTTCTCACATTTGTGCACTTTCACAGACATTAAACAGTTAATAAACCACCGTTATTACACATTTAAACCTGACGAAACACTAAACAGACAAAATAAAACAAAAACACAACTTCATTAACAAAAAGTCCCAATAATGGCAGTGTTCCTCTTCAAACCGGAACGTGCCAGATATTGACGGGATACTGATACTCTGCCAAAGACGGTCACCATACTCTCTATCTCCCAATAATGATAACCACAACTGTAAGCTTAAATTAATTGGACGTCATGATTTTTCCTTACCACAAACTAACTAACATAAACATTTAAAATTTTTAATGGAAAATAAAATAATAATTTACAAACGCATGTGCGTAAGTTCGTAAATTTATATAAAGTAGTACTTTTATCGAGAATTAAAATGATTTTTGAACGAATTCCGTGTTTTAAAAAAATGCTTTACAATGAGGTCAAAACCGGGGAACCCGTAAAGTTGAATGCAAGCAATTTATTGCAGGTACAGGGAACGGTCGAGAGATCGCGACCGCGAACGTGAACGTGACGCGTAAGTGCCTTGATTTAAATTGAAAATAACACCAACCTGAAATGGTAAACGTAATGAGTGGTCAGTTTTATATTTATTTGAGTGTGCTATGTACTAATATTGAATATATGTATATCTCATTATTGACGTTTCGATAACTAATCTTTACCGAATTCAATTGATTAATCATCACTAGTTTCTTTTAAAGCTCACGTTTCCATTACGTTTACTGTAATTTAGAACAAGGCAGTTATGTCATCACTACACATCTAACTCGATTACTTATGTGTAAACAGATGGTAAGTGAAAATCAATGTTGTTTTATTTCAGGTATTACAGGGATTACCGTGAGAGGGAGCGCGAGAGGTCTCGCTCGAGGGATCGCGATCGTGCTGATCATTACAACAGGGGACACAGTCGTGAGGAGAGGTGTGATTTTATCTTTGTAAAAATTCACCATCTGTATTTGGGTCTAATAATACAATTTGCATTGTATATGTAGGGAGACAGAAATCTGTTTCTTTCTGTGTTTCTGTTTTAAGGCTTATATTTTGAAGCTCCGTCTCGAAAAAAACCAAAATAATATACACCATTCTTAGTTTTTAGTTTTCTTTTGCCTGTTTTATGTTGATAAGTTGCAAGATTTTCTTTTATTTACGAGCAGCAGACACTGATCAACGACGTAACAAATTGCGTAATTCTCGATTAGTTCAGTTTTTACACTTAGAACAGAGCTCTTAACTATCAAAAATTGATTGAATCTATTTAATTTTTTAATTTAATTAGAAGTTAGAGATCAATAATCAATATCTCAAAGCTTGACTGACCCGTTTGGTAATATCAGATTACTGCAAAGAGAGAGAATTTTTTTCTGTAAAAATTCAAATTGTCTTTAAGTTTGTCCGTCTAACAGTGTTTTTTTGCTGGGAACAGGGCACGTAAATCTCCAGCTGAAGCGACAGCAGAGGGAACCACAGCCGAGGCCGGGTCGAAGAGCCGCAGCACTGGAGCGCCGTACTACGACGAGCGGTACAGGGAGAGACGCGACAGAGACCCGCCGCCCGCGGATCGAGATCGCGACCGAGACCATCGCAGGGACGCTAGACACTAGACACTAAAAGAACCATTGAGTGAACTACTCAATATCGCCACATCAGCTGACCAATTAGGGCATCCAAGATTTTTTGCTATCGGGCCGGCGTCACGTTGAAGTGGAATTAAATTGACACTTGACAGTTCTGACAGATGTTTGCGCGGAAAAGGGATTTACAAAAATGGCGCGAAAGTTTCTGATTCTAAATTCAAACAAACGATTGATTTAATTTAAAATAATTCGTTTGAGCAACGTTCATGCGAATCAAAATTCATTGACTGCGCGGTTATATGTGGTGACACCGACATCGTTCCGTCAGCCTAGTCTAATCAAGTGACTTTTGGTGTAAACTAATATTGTGTGGTGCGTCAGAGGCGACGACCGCGTGCGTGAACTACTGATACTGCCACGAAAATAGCTTCAAATTGTTGATCAAAAGATGGTGGATCGAGTTGATCTGCTGCTAGGGCGGTTTAGTGTAATCGAGAGCCTGATTCGACAGATTAGATATTCATTATTTTCAACTTCATATGAAACAAACATCTCAAATTAAAATCGGTCTCATACATGAAACATTAAATAGTGATGGTAAAAATGATATCCATTCACACTGATGATGAAAATAATGTTATGTTAATTTAGATGACAAAATAGTTTATTACAAATTAGTAAGTATTATCCCGGAATGCCCATTTGTCTCAGATATATCGTTTGTTTTACGAAAATTGGTTACACTCTTGGTACAAATCACTGTACTTATTACAGTCAAGTGTGACTGTAGAAAATTAACGTAAGACCTATCCAACGCCGACAAGTCGTTTTCAAACATCTAATAATGTATTGTATTCATTCACGCATGGTATATTTATAAGGTTAAAAAAGGATGATAAACTTTATATTTAAAACAGAGAAACATTTTATCAGAACACGACCAATAGCAAATTATCCAAAATTAGAAAAGTGCGCTAGTAATGAAAATTTTATTGAAAAAGGTCAAAAATATCCTAGTATTATCTTGAATACTTTTGATACAATTGATAAAGATTAAAATATAAATAGTTTTTATTTCAAATAAACATTTTACACAATTATATCGATAAAAGCAGTTTTCAATCTAAAGCCATGAAACATCTGAAAATTAAGATTGTGACTGATTTTATAATTTTTAGTATCAATATTACTCATGTTGATTGTTAATGGATTGAATTAGTCCAACAAGAACCTTAAAACCAAATATGTTTAAAATTCAATTTTGCTGTTTGTCACAACATTCCATGGTCTAAATGTTTGCGAATTGTTTTAAACTTTCATTCGTGGTTTTTTTTTGTATTTTCCTATTTTGTAGTAGTCTAAACGTAAGTATTAGGTTAAGTTCAAACAATTTATGGATTGTTCCATACAAACTAGACGTGACCGTAAATTAAGATGTAATTTACAATAAAATAAATTTATTTCAAAACATTTTCATTATTTATTAAATTAATATATAAGTTACCAAACTGTGAGTGGGTACCTACTGGCTGCTGTTTCGATTGTAGAAAGTCGATGTCGATTTATTGTAGAAAGAAAAATTTTGGGCCGTTGAAAGGACGGCAAGTGTAAAATTTTTGGCCATCGGCACGTTTAGAACTGGTCAAATTTCCAACCAACGAATTAATTAGGTAATGCATATCCTACAGGTGAATTTCTACTGTCATTATCATCCTCTTAGGTCTTGTGTATGTCAGAACCAGACGGTGTCCTACACGGCTTTGGCACGTCGATTAATATTGGCAAGATTCATAAACTTTGATATGAGAAGTAAGTTTGTAGGAATCTAGTATAACTAAATCCACAGAGTCGCTTCGGTCGCGTTTGAGAAATTTAACACAGTCGTAGAGGGATCATACGGGCTAAATCCAAGTTATAAAGTGAGAAGTGCTATTACTATTCGGGAGTTGAATATCTACATTTTATTAAATAAGTAATCCTTTAGTATCTAGTGGGTTTCAATTAGTTACGTTACCGGAATGTGAAGAGTACATTTTTATTAAAAAGTTTCGAAGATTCATTGATTTTTTTTAATATAGTAATAATTAAATGGTCAGGGATCTAATCGAAATACTGTCCATCTGTCACGCATGTAGATGCAATACATGAATATAGACTGATGTTTCTATTAGAGATTCTGGTGTCATCTACCTTTTACTTACGCGGATAGGACACCGTTGATAACACTTCTACTTAGCAAAGAAATGTTTAATACATATTGTTTAAAATAAGACATTAATTACCTAGTCTATACGTGTAATGATTGTTATCCTGTACCAATTTTCAGCCTATTGAGTTTCTCGCCAGATCTCAGTGGGTTGCGTTTCCGATCCGGTGGTAGATTCTGCGAAGCACTGCTCTTGCTAGGGTTCGTGTTAGCAACCTCATCAGAGTTGAGCCCCGTGAGCTCACCTACTAGTTAAGGCGACGCTGATATAGCCTATCAGCTTAGGCAGGAAAAAAAAAAACAGTTTTCCGTTAATATTATATTATACAATCAAAATATTTTTTCATATTAAGTAATATCGTTTTATAAAAACAGATGTGGAATGAAAAGCGAGGTTTTCTTTTCAGAACTTAATGTTCTGGTTTCTGTTCAGTTGTCCGTGATAGAACAGAAATACGCTGAGTCGATATTATTGCAATATTTTTTTAGACTTTTAACGAAGGTGATGCTGAAAGTTTTTAGAATTTCATAAAACTTTAGAAAGCGGCATCTGTTTATTCATTTATTTTTTCACAATAATTCCATACAGAATTTAAGCATCTCGCACTCGACCTTGGAGAGAGGAAGAAAGCGAGCTAGGTTGTTTCTCTTATGCACATTCTGTTTACGGGCGTCGGCCACTAGTTATTATTATTATGGCTTGTTATTAATTCCTCATTGTTCCTGTAAATGGCAGTAACATACTATCACATATTTTATTTTTAAAGATGTATTTAAAAAAGACGTTTAGCAAATCGACCGGTACGTCACTCTCGCGGCCGTATGCCCGCTCGCTATACATAGTTAGTATTTGTGTCCGTCTTTTAACACAGTGTATAATCTATGTTCCGGGCGCTTCCGTTTTGAGTGTGAATAGCGTGCGCCCGCGTCTGTATGTAATTAACGTTTTAAAATTGAAAATTGTTGGTGTTTAAGAAAGATTAGAATTCGAAACTCGATACTGGTGACTAACCCATAGTTTTATTGAACAAAAATACCCCTGAGATCTACCCCTCACTATAGACGTTATTTTTCTGAAGAAGAAGTCTTTTCTCTTATACATAGCATCACAGCAGAATTATCTGATCAAATGTAAGTAAAGAACAAAAAATATTACATTTTACAACAAAAATACCCCCTGATCTATCCCTCACTATAGACGTTATTATTCTGAAGAAGAAGTATTTTCTCTTATACATCAGCATCACAGCAGAATTATCTGATCAAATCTAAGTAAAGAAAAAAAAAATTACATTTTACAACAAAAATAAAAATAAAACACTAGAAAATAGAACAAAGACATTCTATTCATTTCGTAGTTCTTATGAATCGAAAAGATGGAGCTGTTATTAAACACGACTAAGAAACGATCCAATGAACTGGGTAGCGGAATCTTTCGACACGGATATCTTTAATTATAGCACAGCTTAATTATTTACCGTAATCAATACGATACTCTATGCACATTAATCCACATTAGCGGACTTAATACCTACTGCATTCTAATTAGTCAACTAAATATGCATTGGTTATCACTTTATTTTCTTATTAAAAGGATAACGTCCTATTGTGAGAGATCTATAATTTCCAAAGATACTAATAAATATTTAATTTACTTTTTACTAGCGATCCGCCCTGACTTCGGTCAGGGAACTGTAATTTATTATTTATTATGAAAAGCCATCTTAGGCAAACTTTTAACCTACTTACTTGACACTTATCGTCTTATTTTGAGTAATTGACACTATATCTTTATAAGTTATCTATATTATATGCCTATGTCTTATTCTGATGTGTAAGCTATATTATTGTGAATTTTCATCAAAATCCATCTAGTAGTTTTCGCGTGAAAGAGTAACAAACATATATCCATACATTCTTACAAACTTTCGCGTTTATAATATTAGTAGGATTCTTTAGTAGTGCCAAAAATGTTTTATAGCACCACCCCATCTCTTCTCATGGGTGTCGTGAAAAGCGATTAAGGCATCCACCGCAGAAAGCGTCGCAGGGTCCTCTGAGTATAATACCAGCGTACTGCGATTACCAATCGGTATTTATTGGTGATAAGGCGTTTTGTATATTTGGGTGGGTATACTTACCCACTGGTAGTATAATCGGTATCGTGGGACTCCACGACACGGTAAATTTCTGCCGTGAACCTGTCGTACGTTTCAGTCAGAGGTGTGGGACAGTTGCTATAAATACCTAGTCAGGTCATAAATTGTGTCACATGTTTAATGTAAAATAATTGAAACAAGTTTATTCATTATGTAACCATTCATATACCAAAATGAACTTAACAAAACATAGATTCTTATGACACCAAAATTTATTCAGATTGACCTCCGTGATTTTGAATACAGGCCTTCAATCTGCGCGGCCAGTCGTCTATCGCAGCACGAACGAGGTCCATGTCAATATCGGCGGCTGCCTTAATCAAGGCTGTCTTGAGTGACTCCAAATTGGGATGAGGCTTTAAGCACGCCTTTTCCTCCAAGTGTTGCCATATCTTGTAATCTAACGGATTGAAATCCGGACTGGAGGAGGGCCAGTCTTCGTGCCGGATGAAGTCGATTTCACGCGCCGCCAGCCAGTCTTGTGTGCTCTTCGCTTTATGAGCTGGCGCCGAATCTTGTTGGAATACCCAGTGCCTGTTATTCAACATGGTATGAGAAACAGGTTCCACAAGGTTCGTCAGGACTGTATTTTGATACACAACTGCGTTCGTTTTTACACCTTTCTCACAAAAATGTACCTCTGTTAAGCCCCAATAAGAAACTCCCAACCATACCATGAGCGAGGATGGAAAATGACCTCGTTGGACACGCGGAATACGGTTGCTCGCTTCTTCACTACTGTGTGCGTACACCTTGTCATTTTGTTTGTTGTAGCTCTCTTCTACGGTAAAAATTTTTTCATCCGAAAAAAGAATTTCCCGATATTTTTTTCCCGCGTACCGCTTCAACAAAGCGCGGCATCTCTTCAGTCTCAGGTCCATTAGACGAGCATTCAAACGATGTCCTGTTTTTCTTCGATATGCTCGAAGTCCTAAGTCTTCATTTAACACCCTTTTCACCGTGGTTCTGCTTAACCCCATCTGAAGGGCCAACAGTTTCTGCTTACGTTTGGGATTTCTTTGAATTCGCGCCTTCACAGCTTTTATCACTGCTGGAGTCCTAACAGACCGAGGGCGACCACTTCTTGACCTGTCATCTACACTAGAGTCTTCATTGTATCGTTTGATGGTACGATAAACGAATCTTTTGGTTATATTCAAATTTTTCAGTATGTTAAAAATTTGAATTGACGCGTAACCGCAACGATGCAACGCAATAACTGCAACACGGTCTTCTTTAAGCGTCCATACTCCATATTTAGAAATGAGTAAAATTATAAAAGTATACATTTTTATTTTCATGAACAATTCGAAATTCGAATTCAATAAACTTTTTTGTGGCCAGCATTCTAAAAGAAAAGTTTTTACTGTGTGACAATACTTATGACCTGACTAGGTATAATTGATATAATTCCGGAATCCACTTCATGTCTCAAAGTAAGATTTTCTATTGCTTAGATTTTAGATAGTTGGACAAGCCCATAATTCATCTGACCTGAAGTGGTACCAGAGCCCATAGACATCAACAACGTAAACGCCGCCACCCATTTTAAAACGTGAGTTCTAAGTCTCCGATTCGTAGTACAACATTTGATCCACCCATTTAACGGATTACTGTTTCGCTGCAGAAATAAGCGGGATAGTGTTACATACCCGTGCGATCTCACAAAACAAAATTAATTTTAAAACTAAAGACGATTGTCACTTTTTATTATGTTGAACCTTCAATTGCATCAAAATAATGTGTATTCCTCAAACTGAGACCGGTAATTGTTTCGTGGGCGTAGTAGACAAGTCGGTGGTACAAAACAGACTGGGTGGTTACCCTGGGTGGACACAATGGGGTAACAAGGAAACTGAAAAGTACGCTATGTCGTACAATTACCGCGAAAGCATTACAAATACTTTCTGTTGTATCTTTTGTAGATTATTATGTAAGTTATGATGTAACAGATCGTTTTGACCTATAAACTATATTATTCCAAGAATCTCAGGTTTCTTAAAGACGTCATAAAACCGCCTACACACGTGTTGTTTTCTTTCTTCTTTTAGTAATCAAACACCTTATCCGCACGCCTACACATACGAAGATTTAGCTAAAGAGTCTTCAGTTCTTTAAGAAGTACAGAATGTCTTTTATTTTTATTATTATTATTTTTTCATTTCATTATCGTTTTTCAGTGTTAGTACTGTGACAAATTGAAAATGCGGGTCGATTGGATTGATCAAGAAATTTACTAACTTTAATATTTCTTTTAGATCAAATTATGATTTTCAATAATACGTCCACAGTTATGACGCTCTGCCGCACTTCTAAGCTTTAGTTTTATTATGTAGCTTAGTATATTTTTCAATGTGCTTCTTGAAGAAGTCAGTGTGGTTAGTGAGAGTTTTTTAACGTTCTCGATAGCGTAAAAGTTAACTCAAATTTGTATGCAATTGGAACAGCGCCACTAGCGGCAAACGTAGGCATATGCTCCAACTCTTTTTTTTCCTTCCTAAGCTGATTATCTTGAGAGACTATATTAGCGTCACCGGACGAGTAGGTGAGCTCACGGGGCTCAATCCTGAAGCTGTTGCTAACATGAACCCTAGTAAGAGCCATGCTTCGCAGAATCTACCACCGGATCGGAACCGCGACCCACTGAGAAGATCCGGCGAGAAACTCTGGGCTTTGTCTGTGGGTTACGAACCGCATCCAAATATGAGTTAATTTTTACGCTATCGTTTTACATATCGTTTTACGCTATCGAGAACGTTAAAAACTCACACTAAGCACACTGGTCTACGGGAGCTAAAAAACTCTTCAAAGGCATTTTGTACTGTCTCTCGGGCACTCCGGTGAGTACGGTTGATGACGTAAATCTTCAAATTTTAGCTCTTGTAGCTTTATGCGGTCGAGCGTTGTCCATTTAGGAGAAGCGGAGACGAGCTAGTAACCAAAGTTGGGTAGACGTTCGTAAGTTATTTCATCATTGTATCAAATTCTTCATAGTACACATTCGCAGTAACGCTGTTGTCATTTGACAAGGAGCTGTGATGAAATATACCGACACTAGATCGCAAAACTGTTTGACCTGTCATTGTTGTCATTTGGGCATTGCCTAGGTGCTGAACTAGGGACTAAACAATACGATTACCACTAACGATTATCAAACAGAATCCATTTTTCATCGCGATCGATAATGCGATTCAAAATCCTTTCGATTTTGTGTCTATTAAGCAACACAAGGCATACATTAATGCATTCGTCGCGCTGGCGATCGTTAAGTTCGTGGTGTACCAACTTATCAGGTTTTTGTACCATGCGAATTTGACGGAGATGGACCATTATTATTTTGATGCTAACGTTGAAATCTGTTGCTGTTTTAGTCGTAGCTCCAGTATTATCATATTCCACTATCGTCTTAAATTCGTCGTGGCAGACTTTAGCTTTCTGGAGGCTACTAATAAAAAAATCCATGTTGGAAGCGTTCAAACCAATAGCCAGTCATGCGTTTGTTTTTAGTGATTACTCTATCCACGTCATTAACTTGAGTTGTATGTGCCGCATTGTTACCGCGACGAAACTCGTGTACCATGATTACAAGCATTTTATCGTGTCCATATTAATGAAAAATATACAAATGTTATGAAAACAACAATTGCACAATAATGAAAAAACAAATGAGTGAATTTAGAAATAGAATTCCATATTTTTTAATTTAAATTCATTTGAATTTAGAATTTATTCGCCATTTATTAGCCATACATAAATTACGATTCAAATGGCCAGTATTGAAAAACTGCACTTTCATGCATATACCTATTATAATCTGTGACATTAAATTGACCGCCAAATAGAGGAAGAAAATTAAAATCGTTTCATATTATCGCATGCTTAAAAGCGCGTTATATAATCGTTAACCGCTTTGTACTTCGCCATCATTTCCATCTTAGAGAATTTTCGAGTGGTGAATAAAGGCAATCGTCCACAGAAACCGAAGGCCAAGTTTTATAGGGAAAAACGTTCAACAAATCGGTGCATGTCTCTTTCCCTATCTTCCTCCCTACCGTTCCCTATCATATTCTATCCCACATCTCAAAGGTTTCCTGATTTACAAACATCTCATAAAGTCCACTTAAAATCAAAGGAAGCGGTCGTGGATTCTCACAAGCATCATTTTTTTTATTGCTTAGATGGGTGGACGAACTCACAGCCCGCCTGGTGTTAAGTGGTTACTGGAACCCATAGACATCTACGACGTAAATGCGACACCCACCTTGAGATATAAGTTCTAAGATCTCAAGTATAGTTACAGCGGCTACACTTTTACACAATTACACTTTTATGCCTCTCGTGGCAACAAGATTTGACTGTTCACCGTTTATGTTTTTAAAAATAATCTAAAAGTCGGCGTTGCCAGGAAGTTACCAGCAAATCGACGTTTACTTTAATTTAGAAATGTTAATAAAATAGGCGCAAAGTTGAGGGACTGTTTGATTTATTAGTATAATTCTCAACGAATTTACTTCCTCCTGATATTTAAAGGTGAAAAGGAAGAATAAAAAGGTTAAGGTTGGAAAGTTAATTTAAGTTAGCAGAACAGTTACTCATCATATCTTGGCCATTTGGTCCGCTATGCCGATTTTTTTTCACATATTGATTACTCATATTAGCTGAGTAAATTAAGAGGATAATAATAAAGATGAGCATTATACGTGCCTCTTAAGTCTCGCAGGTTCGAGTTAGAAGAGGTACTAAGCTTTCTTTTCTTTTGGTAGGTCACTCGTGATAGGACCTCTTGTGATTCCGCACGGGTAGGTACCACCACCCTGCCTATTTCTGCCGTGAAGCAGTAATGCGTTTCGGTTTGAAGGCTGGGGCAGCCGTTGTAACTATACTGAGACCTTAGAACTTATATCTCAAGGTGGGTGGCGCATTTACTTTGTAGATGTCTATGAGCTCCAGTAATCACTTAACACTAGGTGGGCTGTAAGCTCGTCCACCCAACTAAGCAATAAAAAATAAAAATAAAAATTTGAAAGCATTCCAACAAATATCCACTTTCAGCTACTGGGGTTTGTGAGTCCGTCTGCTCCGTTTGAGTAACCAAAAGGGCTGTATTTCTGTACCAGCCCAGGGTAAAAACAACTAGTCGCAAAAAATATGTAATTAACCTCTCTGACCTCATTCAGAATGTTTTATTATGTTCACACGACAAAAAGCTAGAACAACGTTGGAACAAATTTTAGGCTTAAGTGAAATAATGTTTTTTTTAAAGAGCTTCAAATTAATAGCATCTAAGCAATAAAAATAAAAATAATAATAATAATAGCGTTTTATATAAGCCGGTGGTGGTGTAGAATCGGCTCTTGACTGCTTAGATGAGAATTGCGTGTTCGATGATCGAGTGAAGAACAGTATCGATGGTCCTGTGTCCGGACGGTTAAAAAAAATATATTTAACCCTTGGACTGCCAGTCACATCAGACGAACTGACGTTATAGGATTAAAAATTCAAAGGACACGAAAAAAAAAACGCTCAGACTTCTAGTTTCGGTAATCAGCCCGTTTTGTAGATTCAGGACACTAATTATGAGTTAAAAAACTTTTAAAATCAATTATAAAAGACGCCTTTATAAAATCTTTGACGTAATATAAATCCGAAAGGATCCTATTAACAAGAGGCTTTGTCGCGGATAATTTCGCGAAAAACAAAGGTTTCGTTCTATTTTCGTCTTCGTAATAACGTCCCTGAGAAATAATAAATAACATTATAGACTTTGACATAACTAGATCAGTACAGGATAAAGTTACTACGGTCTTAGATACATTTCTAGATCTATATCTATCTATACAGTTTTACTATTTTGAAGACGTCGTGGCCTAAAGTCCGGTGCATTCGTGTTGAAGCGATGCAACGGTGTTCGAATCCCGCAGGCGGGTACCAATTTTTCTAATGAAATACGTACTCAACAAATGTTCACGATTGACTTAAACGGTGAAGGAATAACATCGTGTAAGAAAAATCAAACCCGCAAAATTATAATTTGCGTAGTTACTGGTGGTAGGACCGCTTGTGAGTCAGCGCGGATAGGTACCACCACCCTGCCTATTTCTGCCGTAAAGCAGTAATGCGTTTCGGTTTGAAGGGTGGGGTAGTCGTTGTAACTATACTTGAGACCTTAGAACTGATATCTCAAGGGGGGGTGGCGCATTTACGTTGTAGATGTCTATGGTCTCCAGTAACCACTTAACACCAGGTGAGCTGTCAGCTCGTCCTCCCATATATGCGATAAAAAAGTATTTAGATTATCTATACTAATATATAAATCTACAGTGGTTTTTACGGAGGTTCCGTTATAACTACTGAACCATGTATCCGATTGACTTGAAACTTGGTATCCATGTAGAAAATACATGTACTTAATGGATAGGCTAATATTTATGTGAGTGTTGGACTCCCTTTGTCACAATAAATATTAATGTTAATTTTAAATGCCCAGCGAAGCGGGCGACTACGGCTATATTTTTTAATTTTGTTGTCAAATAATATAATAGATATTTGGTATCTTCAATAAAACAGTATTTTTGTCTTTAGTGAGTTTCAGGGCGAACTCTAGACTAGGCCTTCAGCTGATGATAACAAACACAGCAGTCGCTAGCTATCAAACAAGAAGAGTCTCACATAGATGTCATATGATACGAAATTTTGAATTGATTATATACATCATACATTCGTATTGAATATCTCTGAACGTTAAGATTAGCACTTGAGTTCACGGCCAGCCTATTGTTACATCACGAAGTTAAATACGACGCTCATCTTAAGTTATGAGATTGATATTTCGATAGTATAGTAATATAATAGTATTATATATATATTTTTATTTATTGCTTCGATAAGTGGACGAGCTCACGGCTCACCTGGTGTTAAGTTGTTACCGGAGCCCATAGACATTTACAACGTAAATGCCGCCACCCACCTTGAGACACGAGTTCTAAGTTTCAGTTTTACAGTACAACGGCTGCCCCACCCTTCAAACCGAAACGCGAAACGTACCTTCACGGCAGAAATAGGCAGGGTGGTGGTATCTACCTGTACGGACTCACAAGACGTCCTACTACCAGTAGTATTGTAATTCGCTATTATATTCTTTAAACCGGAAAGAACCTATGCTTTGCGGCAGCAATAGGTAATATCATTGTACTCATCCGTGCCGACCGACAATAGGTTCTATCAGTGGAATGAATGGAAAAAAAATGGGAAGGCGACGGGAATAATTTGCTTAGGAGAGTGTAGTTGAGAAGAGGTTAATGTAACATTCACTTAACTCATCCTTTTTTTTTTCCACAGGGGAAAATCGCCGGATCCCCATCCGCGCAGCGGGTGGGTTATGTGGGAGTTGAACCTCATTTAAAACTCCTGCCGCTCACAGCCAGCGCCCTACTCCGGACCGGGCTGGAACCCAGTCGGAGTTATTGAGACGGCGGGACAGGGCTTACGCACAGCATATTACATTCATCCCGCCTTCCCCAGACGCCGGACCGGTGGCGAGACGACCACCAGTTCCCACGGTCGACGGGCCGGGAGCCCACCTTGATGGTGCCACGCTGCACCTTACCCCAGAGCGGTCGGGGGAACGCGGTCTACCATCACCCGGCTTCCTATTACGAGCGTGGTGTAAATCACCCCGCCCCACGGGTGGGTCCCTCCCCGCATAAAGCGGGTGGAGCCCAAAGCTCTTAGGGGGCCAGGTCACGGATGGGACCTCGGTCCCGACCCCCTGCTCGGCGGCGGCGGATTTCTGCGTAGTGAGAAGAGCTTTGCTTCACCCGCCCCGCCGCCTCCTTCTGCGAGATGATGCACTCGCAGAAGTCGACCATAGCTTTCCAGGACTCATCGTCACCAAGCATCGACGCCACGACGCCAGGCAGCGACAAGTCAGGTCCTATCTTTGCGACCAGGACACGGCGCCGCACCTCCCAAGCGGGGCAGACAGCGAGCGTATGCTACGCCGTGACTTACTTAACTCATCCTAGTGGGAATATAACACATGCTATTTTAGTAAATAAAGGTAGCTTGGTAGCGTAGCGTTTGAAGAATGATCACATTTTCAGTTTATTAGATCTTAAGACCTTGTAATTACTAGATCTATTTTCGTGTAATTGCCAATAAGGCAGGCGAGCCCACGCACTCGGATACTGTTGCCTTAGTGACGAATACTAGATTGACGACATTATTGGCCTTTCAAAATCAATTTTATCATGAAACCTGAACTTGTTAACTGAATTTAAATGAATGTTTTAGTTCAATATGGTTCTATAATTATAAAAAATGGAAGTGTATAATTAATATAAGAAAAATTATAATGTATAAGCACAATATATTTTTATAAACAACTAGCTAACCCGGCAGACTTCGTAGTGCCTCAATCGATAAATAAAAGTGCTAAACCTTTGTATGAAATAAACTTAAAACAAACAAAAGAAATCCGTCCGACGGGGGACAAATCAAAGGAAAAACAAAATTGTTATTTTTATTTAATTCCGATGTAATTTCATATTTATCGACCTTTCAAACCTTCTCTGGACTTTCACAAATAATTCAAGACCAAAATTAGCCAAATCGGTCCAGCCGTTCTCGAGTTTTAGCGAGTCTAACGAACAGCAATTCATTTTTATATATGTAGATGAAAACCGAATTAAAAAATAAAATACATCAATTAATTTTAAGGACAGAACTGCTACGAGATCTTATACACCGTAAAACGTTCCAAACCAAAAATATACTTTCAAATGACATAATGATAATCCTAAAACGAACGAAATGTTACATAATTGAAATATTTTATTCTTTTTCATTACATCTCATGAAAGAAGTATATTTGTAGACTAATCTTCTTTACTTAAGTGCATAAGTTAGTGAACAATTCAAATTAGTATAAATTTGGTTATTTCCGCAACTTAAAGTTAACTCGTGTTTTTTTAATTGAGTCAAGTTTTTTAATTAAAAATATCCGTCGCAGTCACGTTGTGTAACTGTTACCTAAGTTACGATCATTCTGACGACTGTTTTTCCTCTTCCTTCCTTCCTTTAAATAGCATAATAATATTTTTATTAAATACTAGCTGACCCCGCAGACTTCGCAGTGCCTCAATCGATAAATAAAAGACCTAAACTTTTGTATAGAATAAACTTAAAACAAACAAAAGGAATCCGTCTGACGGGGGATACATCAAGGGAAAAACAAAATTGTTATTTTTATTTAATTCCGGGCATTTTCATATTCATCTACCTTTTAAACCTTTTCTGGACTTCGAAATATATTTCAAGACCAAAATATTTTTTTTTTTTTTAATGCTTAGATGTGTGGACGAGCTCACAGCCCACCTGGTGTTAAGTGGTTACTGGAGCCCATAGACATCTACAACGTAAATGCGCCACCCACCTTGAGATATAAGTTCTAAGGTCTCAGTATAGTCACAACGGCTGCCCCACCCTTCAAACCGAAACGCATTACTGCTTCACGGCAGAAATAGGCGGGGCGGTGGTACCTACCCGTGCGGACTCACAAGAGGTCCTACCACCAGTAATTACGCAAATTATAATTTTGCGGGTTTGATTTTTATTGCACGGTTAGCCAAATCGGTCTAGCCGTTCTCGAGTTTTAGCGAGATAAACGAACAGCAATTCAAATCAAATGAAATCAAAAAATAACAATCGGTAAAAAAACTTTTAAGTTAAACGGTTTTATGTGCATTGAAAACTACAAAATAAATAAATAGTTACTTACCTATCAACATACGTAAGTGATCTCGGTCATTAATATCTCTGATGGTAGTGGTTGTCATAACATGAACCATGTCAGCGGCCGAAAGGCAGTTCATGAAAGAACACTAACACCAGGGTTTGCTTGGTAGGTAAACTAAGCAGCCCACACTATAACAAGTAGGTATTTTGACCTTCTAGTTCAGAAATATTTTAGTACTAGGCAGAATAGCTTTTAGGCATATTAGACTAAAATAAAAACGTGGGGCCCATTATTATTTCTGTATTACTTTCTACTATACTAAGTGTGGATTGTATCGACTTATTATAATCGTCATCATCATCATCCTAGCGGTTTATCCCGGTCGCATCCGAAACCTCATAGCTCCGGAGTCCAGGGTCCGCTGAATCGATTTACTATAATCGTAACTGGAGGTTTTGACCATCAATAACCAGCCGTGGCGGCTTCACCAGCGAGCGCCGAGCTCATGATCTACCAAAGTATAAGATATGCTCTGCCATAGGTATGATTTCAGAGGGGCCCCACGTTTTTATTTTAGTCTAATATGCCTAAAAGCTATTCTGCCTAGTACTAAAATATTTCTGAACTAGAAGGTCAAAATACCTACTTGTTATAGTGTGGGCTGCTTAGTTTACCTACCAAGCAAACCCTGGTGTTAGTGTTCTTTCATGAACTGCCTTTCGGCTGCTGACATGGTTCATGTTTATGACAACCACTACCATCAGAGATATTAATGACCGAGATCACTTACGTATGTTGATAGGTAAGTAACTATTTATTTATTTTGTAGTTTTCAATGCACATAAAACCGTTTAACTTAAAAGTTTTTTTACCGATTGTTATTTTCTTGTTTTTAGTATTTAGTGAAATTGTCTACCAAATATTCCTCATTCTATTTAATTCATTCAGTGCATCATTATTACATGGTTTCTTACCTGATAATTTAGTACAATCTAATTCCTCAATACATAGCCCTTCCAGAGACTTGACTCGACTTAGAGCCACGTATGCTTGTCCTTCCTCAAACAAGTTTGAGCCCAAATATACTACTGCACGGTCGACGGTGCTGCCCTGCATTTTATGGACGGTGAATGCCCATGACAAAACTAAGGGCAACGTCCTTCTTTCAGCCGTACCATAATTGAATTTTGCTGGAAACTGTATGGCTTTAGGGTAAATAACGTGCATGCCGTTACATTGCACGCCGGAAAATCCCGAAGTGAAAACGCTGTGGTCACCTTGATGCCATGAAGCCCGAATAATTCTAGCAACGTCATTAATACTAATGAATACATTTGGAATTTCAATTCTTTCAGGTTCACCGTTTTCAGGTATATCTGGCACACTAAGTCGTATTAATTCTTGTTCACTAATCTGGACATTTTCGTCAATGCGTACATCTCTATAAAGCGGGTTATTTCTAGTTAACCATCTTAAAGCGCTGTAGACTTTTTCGCGAGATATTGTGAATTCTCTTGTGATGTTCAAATTCTCCAAACGTTCTGTAACTACAACGATACCCACCTGGCTGGAAGATCTTGGAATCATATTAGGTAATCTTTCACTGACCTCAAAGATATCTTGGGCAACAACACTGCTTGTCCGCGGAAACCGTACTGCCCGTATAGCCCAGTAAATTTTACGATTTTAACAAACGGGATGATTCTACACAGCAAGCGCTGCTCTGCTTGCGTCAGCGTTTGAATCTCATCTGGTATTGAACCTGGATCCAGATTATTCCAATACGCCTTTGATGGTGTTATTGTTTTATTACTGGTCACATGTGTTTGGCAGCGCGAACATAAAAGTAATGTTGTTTTTGAAGACAGTTCTGCAGGTAGATATCCTAATGCAGCTGTGTTGTAACGTACAGTATGAATTTGGTTAGGATAACAATGCTTCGTGCAAATGTCACAAACGTGTATACACGATGTGTTAATAGCATTTTCAAACGCTTGTACATGATTTTCAGCTCTGCGTTGCTGTGCACGCTCACGTTGGTTATTTCACCTGTCGTGGCGTTGCTCAGCTGTTTCTGAAGCTTCTAACTCCTTTCGTCTCTCACGCCGTCCTGTTAGCCTGGCCTCGTGTTGCTCAGATGTTTCTGATGCTAACAACTCTCTTTGTCTGCCACGTTGTGATGCTAGCCTGGACTCATGACGCTCGGGTGTTTCTGACGCTATTAGCTCTCTTCGTCTGTCACGTTGTGATGCTAGCCTGCACTCATGACGCTCAGGTGTTTCTGACTCTACCAGCTGCCTTTGTCTCTCACGTTGTGCCATTAACCTGGTATCATGTTGCTCAGGTGTTTCTGTTGCTAACCGTTCTCTTCGTTTCTTGTTCTCTTCGTTCTTTTTCGTTGTGTAGCAGTTTCGTTTTTATTTTTGTTTGCTTTTTTATTTATTGTTACCATGTTGTTCCCACGATTAAGGGGCATTTTGACGGTCGACCCCCCCAGAGGTCCAGTAAAGGGGCAAGGCTTAATATACAACAAGATACGCGCCCAATCTTGAGGGGGAAGCGCTTACGACATTACATTTTTATCCACCCTAATGCCATACAGTCCTCGGCACGTTTTAACCTATTATTTTCATCGCCGGATCATCATGCCATCGTCTTTAGTAACTGTGGTCGTAATCATCATGGATTGGGTCGGAAGACCCCCGAGATTCCCACCCTCCCGATCGTGGCCGTACGCCGGCGAAATTGGATCAGTAGATGTTTAATGTCTGTTTCTGATGTTAAATATAAGGGAAGCCAAGGGAGCGGGCTCCGGGGGAGAAACAGACGGGCCTGATCTACACTCTCTCCGCTGGACTACTGTGCGAAGCTCAACCAACGCCGCCCCCCATGACGGACGTCATCTGATTGAACCTGGTCCAGTTCATATGCGATCCTCTCAACACTAAGATTGTAACAGTCTGCAGTGTCGGTTCCCGAAGCCCGATTATGGTCCTCAACTCCTTAAAAGAAGCCAGGCTCCATACTCCCCTCCAAGATATCGTGCACGAAGTGGCTCGCACGCACTCAACTTTCGGAAGTCCTAGTCTACTTGCGACCAACTCAACCAGCTCCCCGTGATTCCCGTATTTATTACGTTTCTCACGGTGGAGCTCATCAAGCGACCGCTGGCCCGAGACGACCTGCACGTCCACGATCATTCCGACACCATCCCTGGCGATAATATCCGGCTTACGGAGACCCACCGATGCTCGTAGCCTAGGCTCCAGCTCAACCGTCCACTTGTTCTCTTCCATAGCTTTCGCCACGAAAGAGACAATCTTGTTATGTCGTAGAATCCGGCCGCCGTGTGTTCTGTGACACTGCTGTAGGATGTGAGCCGTCGTCTCCCTGACCCTGCAACCAGCACGGCAGGTCAACGCCGACTCACTCCCACCTCTACGCCCTCTCGATCCGCGAATGCGGGATGGGAGGGCGTTGATGTGCATGTGCACGAACTGCACGAAGTCCCGTCCGGTTATCTGCGCGCATCGCTCCCTCATCCATTTAACTTGGGTGGTATAGCTACCGCTTACTAACGAGGTATCTAATTACCTTTTTTTTTATCTATCCCCTCTAACGTCACACAATCTTGGACGCAATCTGTTCAATCTGTTCTCGACACGACTAATCATGCCCCCACCTAATACGCCATTTTGTAACAGCGTCCATCTTGAGTTTGAAATTTTGACATAATGACAGTATTCTGCTAGTGTAGTCCTATTATTTGATACCCATATTGTGGTGGTTGTGGAAAAATATGTACCTAGTCCGCCATATTGGAACGGCGTCCATCTTGAATTTTAAATTTTGACATAATCATCGTGTTTTACTAGTGTAGCCCTTTCATTTGATACCCATATTAAGGGGGTTAAAGTAAAATATGTAATCCGCCATTTTGTATCGGCGGCCATCTTAGATTTATAATGTTATTGATTTTATTATATTATATTGTCATCTATATTACATGTGTGTACCAAATTTCAGATCAATCTGACAACGGGAAGGTGCTTAAATTTCAATTTCTAATTTTGACCCAAATAAATAAAAAACAAATTCCGTACGGGTCGAGCTAAATAAAACCGTTTAAAAATTATTCAACATGCGAATCATACGACCTCGTGTCGGGAATAAAACTAGGTAAATCGTTTATATATATTAGAAATAAAAAAGGACCCAAAATGGAACCCTGAGGTACACCCATTTTCAACATCGTGCCTGAATATCATATTCATATTCATTTTTATATATATAGATTTTTTACTAATTCTTAATATGGGATTCTTAATTGTTATTTTATATAATGTTAGAGAAGGTACGAGACTGTACAATTAAATGAATCATATCTTACAATTTATTTGAGACTTTAGTCTCAGCGCTCAAAGTATGCAGATGTATCCTTTTATAGGTTTTTGTGACTACGTTGTCTAAGTAAATTGTGCGCATGACTTCCCACGTAATGAAATTGGGTTAGATTTAAAAAAAATCACATCTGTCTAATTAGCTCTGTTATTGAGAAATATTCACAAAAGAATATCAAACTTTGTATGATAATTCATTTCTTACATGCGAGCCGTTGTGAGGTGTGCTGTGAGCTTGCAATGTAAGTTTACGTTTCGAATTCATAGCGTAGGGCTTTAAACTACCTTCACAGCCCTGCGCAAAATAATCGAACCAAATTAAATTAATATTATTCAAAGATGCGATAAAAATAAATTTCTAAAACTAATCTGAATTTTTACGAAAACTCTCCAATGCATTTATTTCGATGTTTTTAAATTGCTAGATTTATTGCCTCCGAACTCTTATCGGAGAGTCTACCTTAATTTATAAAATAAACGACTCGTATTTTTAACTTTGTTTTATTTTATTTACTTATGTATTCTACAAACTAAAATTTATTGTTCACTCAATTTTTAGTGCTATGTGATTTATCGTCCAGATAAGTATACTACAGCAAATACATTACTGTCATGTCAAAAGTTCCCTATCTACTATTGTCATAGCTAAGCAAACCTGTTTCAAAATCACCAAAACAAAAGACTGAGTGATTTCCATCAATTATATTGAATAGCGGGACCAAACTTAGAGTGCGTATAAAAATATGTTGAGATCGATGTAAAATATATTATGTTGTATTAGTGTGTTTAGATCAGGGAACACTAGTATTAAGCAGTTACTGCATGACTTTGAATGTCGTTGTCCAAACTTAGGCTCGAAGTCTTAATACCATTAACCCATTGAGGTCCGGGGTGCAGACGTATATAGTCTTTTTTTATTTTTTATTTATTGCCTTTGTAGGCAGACGAGCGTACGGCTCACCTGATGGTAAGTGTTTACCGTCGCCCATGGACTTCAGCAATGCCAGGAGCAGAGCCAAGCCGCTGCCTACGGCTTAATACTCTCCACAAGCCTCGTTTGAAGAAGGACATGTCATTACATTACTTCTTACTTCTTACAGTCTTACATTACATTAGTCTTAGGACCGCAAAGGGTTTTAAGGACCTCGGCCCTTCTCTTCTCCCCTTCTTCCTCTCAGGAGGCGCCGGAGTCCGACATAATCCGGTCCGTTACCCCCCTCGACCGGGTATACGTAAATGGATTCCCCAGCGTTAAAAAAAAAAAAGGACCGCAAAGGGTTAAGAATATTTCGTTTTCGTACGAAATTAAAATGGGGGGTTATATTTTTTCGCCATCGAAATAAACGCACGTGAGCTTACGATGCTATTGAGAAAAGAAACCTACCGATTAGGAAACGAAACAAAACTCCATAATAAAAATAGCTTGATATTGTGACTATACTGAGACCTTAGAACTATATCTCAAGGTGTGTGGCGCATTTACGTTGTAGATGTCTATGGGCTCCAGTAACCACTTAACACCAGGTGGGCTGTGAGCTCGTCCACACATCTAAGCAATAAAAAAAAAAAAAAAAAATATATATATATACAGTCAAACCTGGGTAAGCGAGAACTGGATAAGCGAGAAAACTCCATGAGTGAGAGTAATAGCCAGGACCCGTCATTTTAAGCTCCCAAAACCTCTATTAGAGAGAAACAGAAACCTCTGTAAGAGAGAGTCGTTTTTCCCTCATGTACCTCCGTAAGTGAGACTGCTACTTATCTACCTCTATAAGCGACAGTCGAGCTTTACTTATTTATATTATTTAGGAGGAACAAATGAAAAAACAAATTACAAATTTAACATCTGCTATTTTATGACTCATTCTTAACTTTTGTGGAACTTCCTTGTATTGTTTTTGAATTGTTTTCTCGTCAACATTGAACCTATTCTATTTCGTGGAACTAAAAATCGTTGTTATTTTATCGCATTCTTTTCGAATGGACACGTGTGCCTGTGTACCGTCCTGTTTGTCGGACTTACTCAGTTTATCGTTAATCAATTGCGAAGGAAAGTTCTGTTCTGCATCATGTCAAAACGGAAAATTAAAGTACTGTTATTAAGTGAATAGTGAATGCGTTTGAATCCGGAAAATCGCGAAACTAAATTCAGAGCGTGCATTAGCGAGAAACTCGGGTTAGTGAGAAACCTCTATAAGCGAGAATGAGATTGTGCTCCCTTGAACTCTCGCTTATACAGGTTTGACTGTATATGAAATTTATCGTGTTCTGTTAATTATAATGTTCCATTTTTGTTGACCGACAGAAAGCGATTCCCTCTTGTAATTAATATCGCAATTTGATTCATATGACATAAACGTTTCCTATAAAGATAACAGTTAACGTTCGTTTTGTTTTTACCACGGCCCGGCAGACGGGGAAAATGAGAAAAACGAACAACGTAACAGATGGCCGGTGAGGCGAATACGGGACGTAGATATCTGTGGAGTGTCTTTAGATTATTTAATTTTAATAGTATTTATATTAGATTTAGATAAAACATTTTTTAACTTTCTCTTTTAGGGACAACCTATCATTGATATTTAATTTCTTAACGCGGCTTGGAATATGGGTTATGGTATATGGGTATGGAATTGCACTTAAGTTTTTTGATGGTGGTAGGCATGTTTACGAAGAAGTAGAAATGAAATTGTCCAAACCAAATTACTTACAATAGGTGATATATTTGTCGTGAAATACAGAAAGCAAAGAGCTTAGTTCCTGACGGGGGTACCGCGAATGCATGCATCTATTTTTTCAGCGCATGAACGTTCACTAGTGGACATAGCCCTCGAGCAAAGTTCGTCACAGATATTGGTGCTGCGCAACCTGCATCCAGCGGATTCTTGCGACTTTTAGCAGGTTGATCGTCCGCTTCATAGGAGGCCTATTCACGCTAAGCTTTCCGGTATGCGGTCGCCACTCGAAAACCTCTCGGCCCTAGCGTCCATCTGTGTGCTTAGTGTGAGTGTTTTAACGTTCTCGCTAGCGTAAAAGTTAACCCAATTTTGTATGCAGTTGGAACAGCGCCCCTAGCGGCAAACGTAGGCAAACGATCCCATTCCATACAAATATGAGCTAACTTTTACGTTATCGAGAACGTTAAAAAATCGCACTAAGCACATTGCTCTACGGGCAATGAGCCTTGCCACTGCCACTCCAATCTTGCAATCCTTCAGGCTATGTCAGTTACTTTGGTTCTTCCATGAATCTCCTGATTCGATTCCTACTTTAATATTATAGGTACTTAAAAATTCATTAATTTACATTGCACGTTATTAAATAGTATAACAACAATCTTTAATTTCAATTTAATTAATCGACAAACTCTCAGACCTTTTTGTGAATTCAATGAATTTTTTTCAATAGAACTTTTATCTCTGCAAAACAACAATGGAGAGATAATAATAAATGCCAGACACAAATGAGCTTGTTTAAGATAATAAAACAAGACATTAATCGAGACACAACAAAACAAGGCGAATACTTTAGATTTTTTTTTAGAATTTTTTTATGAAGTAGACGACTCCATTGCTCTGTTAGTGCTTTGTAAATCACTGCCTGTATTGGAAAACATTAAAATGAGAATTTCTTCTTCTAGATGGTGGCGCGCTTTACGACAAGTCAGTTTACCGGCATCTTCATTGTATTCGTTTACTGCGGATTTTTAATTTAGCCCTTTCTATTGTCATTTTTGTATCACCATCGCACTGTGAATAACGAAGAAGCTTTCTTCTATTGTTTTAATGTGCAGTTATAGTTATTGATTGTAATTTTGTACTTGTGGTAGGACGTATTTTATTGCGCCATGACTGGTGGTAGGACCTCTTGTGAGTCCGCACGGGTAGGTACCACCACCCCGCCTATTTCTATCGTGAAGCAGTAATGCTTTTCGGTTTGAAGGGTGGGGCAGCCGTTGTAACTATACTGAGACCTTAGAACTTATATAACAAGGTGTTTGGCGCATTTACGTTGTAGATGTCTATGGGCTCCAGTAATCACTTAACATCAGGTGGGCTGTGAGCTCGTCCACCCATCTAAGCAATAAAAAAAAGACTATTTCTATCACAATACATTGGCTATTGCAACTGGTTATACGATGAGCTGATTTAAATATGAAAATGTCGTGTGCACCCAAACTCGACAATGAATTCTTTCTCTTGATTTTTTCCAATGATTTAGTTTCCGTTTATTTAAACTCATATTGTTTAATGCTGGATGACTCATTGTTTTCCCTCTAATATCAATGCCGTTGGGCAATATTTAAGTTTCTGTATAAAGCGACTCAGCACAATGAGTGAGATTAAAAAATAATTGTAAGTTAGAGCATCAGCCCCATTTAATATTTTATACGAGTTTGTTAGGTGCACTTTCACGTCTTGACTTCTAAGCTGACCATGTTGAAATTTTGCTTTCAGGTTGTCTGTACGTAAAAGGTACGGTAGATACAAGAAGTACGGCGGTATAGACAAAAGTTGAGATACATTTCATCGATTTTTGGAATGAAGTTCCCTATTGGACGTTGCGGAGGTGTAACCTAACCGAGAAAAAACGTCCGTAACTTAAGATTTTTATTAGTAATGAACACAGTGTACGACTTAACTTTGTAATAACGTCCAAAAAATATCAAATTTTGAATAAAATAAAGTTGATAACTTTGTAAAGTAGTTTTTTTTTTCAATAAGAAAATCATTATAAAAAATGTATACCCGAATATTTTTTTTCTTTATAGCTCGAATAGAACTTAAAATTAATATTTCTATAATAAGGAACTTCGTTCATATCCGGTGTCCCACGACACCACACATCATTTTTTGTTTCAGATTAAAACAAGTAAAGCCATTGTTAATGTGTGCTTTATTTCTAATTTCCGAATTTCTTTCCGAATATAAAGAATGTTTATCAAAAAAATACACGATACAGAAATGCTGATCACGTGGGTTACTCTGGGTCCATTGATTGAAATACCTTCAATTATCACACGTTAAAGCAAACGTTGATAAAATATAAAACCGATGACATTGGCTGACCTCGATTGGGTAAGGAGACTGCCTTCTGACAGCGTTTTCGTGGTGCTTTGTATGTTTTTTTAATAAATAATGTTCTATTTAGATTACATATTTCTAAGGTTTATTGTAAAATAATTAAAAAAATGTATCATGTTAAAGTTAAGGCAATTATCGGATTGTCAAATAGCAACACTGTTGGTAGGAGCAATGCCAGTAGTGGGGACGTGACATAGTAAAATAGGCGGTAGTCTGAAAAAACGCAACAGAAAGCAGTGTATTCAGTAGTGTGCAGATATTTAAAGATTGTACAAGTGGAGTTATAAATAAAGCAATATTAAGTGAACTATTGCAATCTGTGTATTTATTTACTGGCTTTGGAACACGAGTCCTACATATTTTATTAAATTATTAGACTTCAAAAATGTATTTGATAGTAGGTTAGCGTTCAGGTTAACCCTTATTAGGCCACATGCAGAAGAGACCCCTTTCGGAATTTTGAAAAATCTGGCGCCTAGAATGGTTTTGAACTCCCAGTCTACAGAGAGAGAGATGTCACGAGAATGTGATACGCTATGGCTATCAATGGAACTTTAAAAAAAAGTGGTGAAGGACCTTTTTTATTGTTTAGATGGCGCCGCGTTGTTTTAATAATGGAAGTATTACTGGTGGGTCGTTGGTCTTTCCAGTGTCACCAGGGAAGGTGGGTGAGTAAGGGCTCAGCCGGAAGGGATGGGATTTGCTAACAGATGTCCAAGCGCCTCTGAAAGAGACGTGAGAGCTCTAGGGCACCTGCTTCACAAATGCATCAAGGGGGTTTATGTAATGGATATGAGTACCAGGGTCAAATGCTCTTAGTGCTTGAGCTGCAGACGTCTAATAGTTATATTGGTGGATCGGCTAGATTCGTAAAGACGTATCTATGGCACTGTGGAATTCATTCGTGAACAAGTGCTAAGTACGTATTTCATTAGAAAAATTGGTATCTGCCTGCGGGGCTCGAACCCCGGCGCCGTCACATCGATCGGTACGTTAATGCGTTCTATCTTTTAGGCCAAAACGACTTCACTTTAGTAGGGAGCATTTTTTAACAAAAAATATCGGCATGTATAAGAAATTCATGCCTGATCAATGCAGACCTCTTCCATCCATCATCAAAAATAAATAAATAAATTCAAATATAATTGTCTATTATAACTATTATTACATATATATGTATCTGTATTTGAGTTTATGTGTATATATATATTTACACTTATGGATGATATTGTTACGCGCTGAGGGTTCGGGATAAACAAAATGTCACCAAAGTACAACTAAAAACTGTATTTAACACTTAGAACACTTCACAAACACTTTAAAACACTCAACAAACACTCTAAAACTCTCAATTCGCTTGATCCGCTTCGTTTCAGGTCATCCGTTCGCTGTTTCGCTTCGAGTAGTTTCGATTACTGACTGACTGCATGCCATCTCTACAATGCTTTTATAGCCGATACCTCATCCCTAGAATTATCGAGAACATTCCACACATCTCTAGTAGTAGTTTCCGCTATCTGACAATAGATGGCGTTGTACTTCTAGGTCCTTCTATATTCGTTCGACTATTCGGCGATAGATGGCGCTACTCTTACCAGCGTAAGAATATGTGTGTATTTTTGTGTATATATTTGTAATTTAACATAAATTATATTGCACCAACCATTATTTACTCTGCGGTACCTTTGGTTGACTGGTAGAGAGTACCTTAGGTACTAAGTCCGCGAATGTACATTTTACATGAAATGTAATAAATAAATAATGAAATTGTCCAACTTGAACATTGTAATGCTATCACGTACAAAAACCCCGTCTCAATAAACCGTGCGATACGCTTTGGAGTAATGCAATTATTATTCCAATAACGATAACGAGCGCTACTGGTTTTCATAGCACAACTGGTGTTAGAAAACTCATTTAAGCCCCAAGTCTGATTGTGTGGGTAATTTAGCGAGACTGTATTGTGTGGTTTGATGTAGAATTTCGTTATAAAATGTATTAGTGAACACGTGACTCTTCATTCAGGAATGTTCTTTAATGTATAAACATAATAGATATATCATTGAAATAGTACCTTTCTTATTGCTGACTAATCTAGAAATATTAACATTGCTTACGAACTTCGAAGTATCTGTCGATCTTGGAACTTCAATATTGTTACGCCGGTAAGAGTAGCGCCATCTGTCATCGAATAGCAGAAATGATAATCAAGAGAAATAGTAAAACCGAGAACGTGCGAAATCTGCAACGCCATCTATTATCAAATAGCGAAAACACATATCGAAACGACTGGTCTGGCAGGGAATGTTCTCGATAATTGTAGAGATGTCGTATCGACTATAACAGCGTTACAGAGTGACAAGAAGGCAGTTAGTAATCGGATCTACTCGAAGTGAAACAGCGAACGGATCATCTGAAGCGAAGCGGAAGAAGTGAATTACGAATTGTAAAGTGTTCCTTAAGTGTTTTAAGTGTTTATAATAATAATAGAGCCCTTTATTCGGAAACAGATATAAAATTAAGTTTCTTATATTACTGCACTTATACTGATATATGTATATATATATGTATTTTAGAAAATTAAAATTGGTGTATTTGGTGCTTGTTTACTCTCTGTAAGTCCGTTTGCCAGTTGGCAAAGGCCTCCTCTAACCTACTCCATTCTGATCTCTCTCTGGCTACTCTACTCCATGTTATGCCCGCAACCTGCCTAATATCATCGTCCCATCTTTTTTGTTGCCTGCCTCTTTTCCTCTTGCCTTCCCTTGGGTACCAATGTGTAGTTATTTTGCTCCATTTTTCTTTTCCTCTGACCATGTGTCCCGCCCACTTCCATTTTAGCCTTTTTATTTTTAGAGTTACGTCTTGTGTCTTAGTATTTTTCCTAATGTTAGTGTTTCTTATTTTATCCTTCCTTTTTACTCCTATCATGCTTCTTTCCATTGCTCGTTGGCAAATAGCAATTCTATTGGTTATGTTTTTTGTTAAGGCCCATGTTTGGCTTCCATACATTAAAATTGGTAGAATGCAAACATTGAATAGTTTGCCTTTTGTTCCTATATGAAGGTTTTTATCTTTCATTATTTCTCTCAGATCCCAATACCTCTTCCAACTGTTTGCAATTCTTCTTTTGATCTCTTTGTTTATATTATCTTTAGGTGATATCAGCTGTCCGAGGTATATATATTCTTCGACATAGGTAATTTCTGACTTGCCTACATTTATGCTGCTTTTGGTTCCGTTGGTCATTACTTTTGTTTTTTCGGGATTTAATTTTAGTCCTACTTTTTCACTCTCCGAGGCTAGTTCGTTTAACATTCTATTTAGGTCTCCCGGTGTTTTTGCGAATAACACAATGTCATCGGCAAATCTTAAGTGTGTTAGTGTGCGGCCGTCTATATTTAAACCCAGATTCTCCCAATCAAGGCTCCTGAAGATCATTTCCAAAACAGAGGAGAAAAGTTTTGGAGAGAGAGGATCTCCTTGTCTTACTCCTTTTTGTATCTTAAACGAATCTCCTTTCTTTTCTAGCTGAATGCACGCCGAGCTGTTTTTGTAAACATTTCTAATCAATCTTATATATTTTTGTTCTATTCCTTGTTCTCTTAACGCCTCCCAGATGTTTGCATGTATTAATGAGTCAAATGCTTTGGTGTAATCGACAAATGCTAGATAGTATATGAGTTGATATTCTGTATATTTTTCAATGATTTGCCTAACAGCATGGATATGATCAAGTACTGAGTAGTTTCTTCTAAAACCTGCTTGTTCTATTGGCTGTTGCTCGTCGAGTTTGCCCTCCATTCGCTTGAGCAAGATCTTTGCAAATATTTTGTACAGGTTGGACATTAAACTTATGGGTCGGTAGTTTCCAATATCGTACTGATCACCTTTTTTGTACAGAAGGATTATATTGGATTTAGTCCATTGCTGGGGAATCGTTTCTGTGTTGATGATATCGTTGAAGATTTCTTTGAGAATAGGTGTTATTGTTTGTTTCGCTTGTTTTAGTACTTCGTTACTTATTCTGTCGGGTCCTGGAGCTTTATTGTCTCTTTGAGTTTCTATAGCGAATTCTATTTCATCCTGTATGATGCTGGGCACGGATGAGAATTCCAACAACTCTATTTCTTTTTCCTCTATGTTGTTTTCATATAATTTCTTGTAGTAAGATCTAGCAATTCCTAATATTCCTTGCCTTCGATTTTCCTTCAAGCTATTACTATCTTTCATCTGTACGATCCAGTCCTTTTTGTTTGATAATTCCTTATGTGCCTTTTTTATACCTCCTGTTTGTAAAATGTGTCTCTCTATTGTTTCCATTCTTTTTTGAGTTCTATCTTTTCTAATACTTTCTTTAATTTCTTTGCTGAGTTTTGCTATTTGCTTTCGATTATCGTTACTATTTTTTTCTTTAATTAAGTTAGCTCTTTGTTTGAGAAGGTTGATTGTTTTGGTAGTCATCCACTTGTTAGATAGGTCTTTGTTATTAGTCCCTTGTTGAATAGCTGCTTTGATTGCTCCTTCTAACCAGTCGTATTTTTCTTGCACCTCCATGTTTGTTGTCTCTTTTTTGTAATCTATAAGTTTTGTCATTACAGAGTTGGCTATTTGGGATATTTGGTATTTGGTAGGTTTTGTGTTCATCATATTGTTTCTTGGTCTTGAGTTTTTTGGCGGGGTTGTCGTTAGTTCTGCTCGAATAATTCGATGGTTTGTATTGAAGTTGAAATTGCTTATAACTTTCATGTTAGAGAAGTATCTACTTTTATTAGACATTATAAAATCTATTTGGTTTTTTGTTTTCCCGTCTGGTGATGACCAGGTCCACATCTTACTTTCTTTCTTCTTGAACACTGTGTTTAAGATTCTCAAGCCATTCTCCTGTGCAAAGTTTACAAGTCTTTCTCCGTTTCTGCTTCTGGCCTTTTTTCCATACACAAATGGTCCCAAGACTGTGTCTTCTTCTGGTTGTCGTTCTCCAATTTGGCCATTGAAGTCTCCTATCACAACAAGGTTTTTGTAAGCATAGTCTTGGATTGTTTTATTTAGGTCTAGGTAGAATGACTCTATTGATACTGTATCGGATTGTTCCGTGGGTGAGTATACTTGTATGATGGTCCATGGATCTTTGTACCCAGGTAGCTTAAGATTCATCAGTGCTATGCGTTCTGATACTCCTATAAAGCTCTCAACATAGTTTGTGAGGTATTTTTTTATAATAAAACCAACTCCATACTGACCTGGGGTCGTTCCTATATGGTATAGAAGGAAGTCTGGATGGGAAATAATTCTTTCTCCCATTCGCCTTACCTCACTCAGGCCGACAATGTCCCATTTAATCTGTTTCAACGCATATACTAGTTCTGTAAGGCTTTCATCGTTTTTCAGTGTAAGTACATTGAGGGCTGCAATATAAATTTTTGATTTCGTGTAGCTGTTTTCGCAATTGATTTCTTGTGTTATTGGGGGGTTGTGGTTCCTATCCCCCACCAATCGGCTTGGGGTAGATCTAATATTTGGGGTTGCAGTATCTAATTTTTGTTTTATTGTTAGAGGGTGATGGTCTAATCCTCCCTCGGTGACCAGCCGTCTTGGGAGTATTTGATTTTGTTGTTTTAGCTGTGACGTATTTAGTTGTAGTTCAAATAAATGTTGACTTGGATTGTTTGTTGTTGTCGGTTGTAATCCTCCGGTTCTTGATGGAGTATTAGTTTTTGTTTGTGTTTTTTTCTGAAAAGGAGTGTGATCTCTGTCGTAAGTATTGAAAAGCATCTATCTTGTGCATCTTCGTATTTGTTGCAATTGGGTTGCCAGGACTTGGAGTTTCAGATCTTTTCCTTTTTTCTGTGTCTTTTTTGCTGTCGCCGGAATTTTTGTTTTTATTTCCTTTCTTGGCTAGAAGTACTTCCTTTGGTAGATCGTGCGTGATGTATATGTCAGCTTTCAATTTCTTTTTATTTTTCAAAATCTGGATTTTCTTCTGTAGGCTCGTGGTAGCAAGCAAAATTGGTCTAGTTTTGCCATCTCTGGATCCTTTTTTCCCTAGTCTCTGAAGTATGTTAATATCTTCTGTTTTAATTTCCACTTCGATTCCGCGCAATGTTGATTTTACAAGGTTACTTAGATCTTCGAATTTTTCATCATTTTCTTCAGGTAAGCCATGAATTAATATATTGTTTTTCCTGGTAATAGACGCGAGGGTAAGAATCTTTTTGTTTAATGTCTCAACTTCCTGCTTCAGTTTTTCGTTCTCCTCTATGATCGGTTTTATTTTTTCGTCGACTTGGTGTAATATGGCTGCAGTTATATTTTCCGTAATTGTAGCAGTTTGCAAGTTCAATTGTTCCGTCATTTTAGATAAAAGCAGTGACATCTCAGGTGACAACGACATTTTTATGTGAAACGAAACGTAAAGTTGAGCGGAATTTGAAACTAGTTTCTGAACGTAATGTTGTTTTTTTTTTTTTTTTCTTTTTCTTAAATTGGTATCGCTGTTGCGGGTAGCAGCACAATTTATCGCTTTGACAGATCTCGAACAATGTTATCTAGATTTTGAGTACAGGATTTATCACTTTTTAAATGTGTTTTTAAGTTCACTATGATTCATAACGATGAACACACGTTCCATAAATATTTGGTGTTGCACTATTTAAAGGTGGGCTTATTATTTCTCCCTGATTTTCACTTGTTTATCGGGAGTGTTTAGCAAACGTCTAGCGTACAAGACAACCGGAACCGGATTTTAAGTGTTTAGTAGTTTTAATTTTTACTTCAGGGGAAGTTTTATTTGTCCCGAACTCCCGCGTGTAACAATATCCGTCTAAAGTCTCTTTTGAAGATAACTATATTTTAGCGGTAGGGTAAATAAAAAGGGCATTTGATTTAAAGTTTTAAATTTTGGTTCGCGATCTTATGACGTTATTAAGTAGCGAATAAACTGATTGTTCGCGTTGTTCTTAATTAAAAATGCATGATATAGGGGATTGTGTTCAAAGTATCGCTTGACATCATAACAGTTATATATATGTCTCTGGTCACTCACAAATATATTTCAAATAAAAAAAAACATTGTTTGTACCTTAGAGAAAAAATAATTTTGGGAATCCAAACTAAAATTGAACAGGTACCATTGTAGGCATTCATGATCGTATCTTGTTTGTAAGCAAAGTGTATCGAATGTTAAAGTTTTGAGGTATCTTAATTACTAACCTCTTTGGATGCTTAAAATAACTAAATCGACAAAATTAGCACACGTAATCAAATTTAAGATGTGAAATTTCATGGCCGTGCAATTTGTAGACGGTGTTTTATTGTTACGCCTATTACATACAGGTTGATGGCGTCACTCTTATTCCTATCATCATCATCATCATCATCATCATCATCGGCCCACAATCATCCAATGCTGGGCATAGGTCTCTCTCACTTCACACCACTGAGCCCGGTTTTGGAATGTCCTGTCCGTATACTGAAATATTACGTCAAAAACGGCACGTAACCGGAGTAGAGTTCATCCATACTACCTGGAGCCACTGCGGTCATCCACAATGCGTTTCCAGAGGTCTTTTTTGCCACGTACCATCCGGCTATGGAATGAGCTCCCCTCCACGGTGTTTCCCGAGCGCTATGACATGTCCTCCTTCAAACGAGGCTTGTGGAGAGTATTAAGCGGTAGGCAGCGGCTTGGCTCTGCCCCTGGCATTGCTGAAGTCCATGGGCGACGGTAACCAGTCACCATCAGGTGGGCCGTATGCTCGTCTGCAATGTCTGCATAGAAGGGCAATAAAAAAAAAACGTAACCCGATTCTTTATTTGTTGGTTTTTTTGGTTTTATACGTTGAGCGCTGTTACCTTCTTGAGTGTTTTTTTTAATTTAGTCTAATGAACGAGTTCACGGCTCACATCTTGCTAAGTGATTACCGGAGCCGGCTGAATTTATATAAGTAACAATATGAGATATAGTATGGACGATACTGGGTAATTTATATTTTCCTATTGTTCTTTTAGTTCGCAGGGAATTATCTTTTCTGTCCAATACCTAATATGAGGAAAAGTGTATATAATTTATTATTTGTAATTTCTTTTTGATGAATGATCTATTTAACATAAAAAGTAAAAGTCTCGTATGTATAAAAGAGAATTTACTTTTTTATTTCTGTATTTGCATAGAAGGTGAATCATTAAAGGGGTCGCCTTGAGATCTTAATTATATATAGTTATTACGCATTGTAATTTATTGTACACGCATCTATAATTCTTCTTCGTGGAACTCATATAAAATATCCAGATTTAAACCTTAAATTAGAAAAGCATAGTGGCGTAATTTTATCATATTAATCTGTCTACATATTAAGGTACTATAGCATCAAAATTATTTACATTAAAATATAATTTATCCTTTGTATTGAAGTGCGATAAAATATTAATATCGTGCTTCTTTTGAAGCGATAAAAGATAGATCGGGTTCAATCGCGAACAAAGTCATACGATGTTAGGGTCAGATAGTCTCTTTGGGTGCTTAACCCCTCTCGGCTGCGGGATAGACTCGCACTTTATGAATTTATTCGTGGCCCCTGGAGGGACCAGGTGCATTGAGACGGAAGGATAAAACGACGCTAGCATTATAGGGAGACTGCTTAGTGTGTATAAAATTCAATAATTCTATTAGTGGAATAGTAAGATAAGATAGGATCATCTGACCCCGCAGAGGTTACGGTATAAAACACAGAGAGAAGCGAACCTCCTTCGTAGATTCGTGGGTTCCAAACGAGCCGTCGACGCCTTCAGGCGTCTAACACTAGGAGCAGGCTTAGGGATCCCGGTAACCGTACTCGTCGAACTCGGCAAAGAGCTCGACATGCAACCTAACCCATGCATCAGCCTGCTGAGTTTCTCGCCGGATCTTCTCAGCGGGTCGCGATTCCGATCCGGTAATAGATTCATTCGCGAAACAATTGTTCTTGAGTTGTTAGGTCTCTTACGGAGGCGCTCGGGCAGTTGTTAGAAAATCCCACCCCTCCTGACTGAGCCTTTGCTCGTCCACCTGTATTGGTGAAACTGGGAAGGCCTCCGGGCCACCAGTAATCTTCCAATCATAAAAAAGAGCCGTCGTAGAAAAATTAAATTGAAAATTTACATACAAGTTAGGAAAATTGTGTGTCTAAATCTGTCTAAAAAATATCTGTTTATTAAGTTTTTAAGAAGTATTTTTAGTCACTCTTGTAACATCTATGCAAAGGAAATATGTAAGTAAATGTTAATAATGGTCGACTCGGTGGCGTGGCAGCTAGTACTCCTGAATGCTGGGCAAATTATTATTTTTTCCTACCTATTCTAGTAACCTCGATTGGTTATTCTAGATTCACTGAGCTAGTAGGTGAGCTCACGGGCCTCAAGCCGGGTGTCTTGCTAACACTGGCACACTTGCTAACGCAAGAGCAGTGCTTCGCAGAAACTACCACCCGGTCGGAAACGCGACCCACTGAGAAGATCCGGCGAGAAACTCAGTGGGCTGTGTCTATGGGTTAATTTACTCGTCGAGCCCTTCGTCGCAAGCGCCGGTCTCGCTATAAGTAATTAAGTTTCGTAAATGTTTCTACGTCTCGTAAAAACAGAGGGAAATACAATTGTATATCAACTCGATTAAAGTTCACAGGAGCTCACGAAATACGAAGAAGCAAACAAATCCACAACAAAAAATTTTTTTTACTAGTGGCCCCCCAGTTTTCGAAATTCGACTATAATTAATTGGAATTGTAAGTTTGTACACTATTATGATTGTATTTTATACTTTTATAATCACAAATTTCGCCAAGACTACACTATAAAAAATATGGACAAAGACAAACAATATTTAATCTATTCTCAATTTGACAACAGACGTCAAGAACAAAAGTTTGACAATAAATAAATAGTATACGCATGTATACTATTTATTGTTGTGTGTGCGTCAAATACATGG
Source organism: Bombyx mori (assembly GCF_030269925.1). Lineage (NCBI taxonomy): Eukaryota > Metazoa > Arthropoda > Insecta > Lepidoptera > Bombycidae > Bombyx > Bombyx mori. The sequence goes on along the minus strand of NC_085120.1, from coordinate 8,886,161 downwards.
TATGTAGTGTGTGTAATGTTTTCTTTATTGATTTAATGTATCTTTTATGCATTAATTTAAAAAAATATTAGCATTGTGCACTTCTTCTCTATATTCTCTATAAGTGTGGAAAATTTCATAGTCCGCGCAATTTTCGTAAAAAGGGATACAAAGTTTTTGCTTCACGTATTAATATATAGATAAACAGATATTATGATTTAAACAAAATAACCGTCTCTATAGTTGAGTGCGGTGCGTGGGCATCTCTTGCCTCAGTGGAGCGTGATCCACTTTTACGACCAAAGCTATTCACACGATGTTATATCGTTTAAAACCGTGAACATAAACTCAGAGGTCCATTATGTATCGATAAAACGATATTTAGCGTAATAATTTAAAAGGATTTTTTATTTTATTTTGTAATGGCCGTCCTGATTTGAAGTGTCATTGGTCTTTTTGTTGAATTTTAGTGTCTGAAATCGAGGCATTTCAGTTTCTACAAGCTTGAAATAGTACGATTCCTTTTTGTACGCATATTTTTACACACATTCATACTATTCTAAATAAAGTATTAGCGTAATTAAAATAACTTTTACGGTTTTATTCCGTGTTTTTATTGTCAAAATATTATTTCTGATGTTAAAAAAAAAACGTTGTTTTGAAGTCGTCGTGGCCTAAAGGATAAGACGTCCGGCGCATTCGTATCTAGCGATGCATGGTGTTCGAATCCCACAGTCGGGTACCAATTTTTCTAATTAAATACGCACTTAACAAATGTTTACGATTGACTTCCACGGTGAAGGAATAACATCGTGTAATAAAAATCAAACCCGCAAAATTGCAATTTACGTAATTACTGGTGGTAGGACCTTGTGAGTCCGCATGGGTAGATACCACCATCCTGCCTATATCTATCGTGAAGCAGTAATGCGTTTCGGTTTGAAGGGTGCGGCAGCCGTTGTAACTATACTGAGATCTTAGAACTTATATCTCAAGGTGGGTGACGCATTTACGTCGTAGATGTCTATGGGCTCCAGTAACCGCTTCGCACCAGGTGGGCTGTGAGCTCATCCACACATACAAGCAATAAATAAAAAAAATAACAAATGTAGCAACAAAACAAACCAAATTCGCACAATACAGAAACACGCACAGACACAGGACAATAAGCCGCAAAACATTGTACGGATATACCCACCTGTCTGTCTGTCCAAAAAATACCGAGGCGACTAATTAATCTTAGGCTCGGACATTGTATTCGTATATTGACTCGTACATTAGAGGTATTGTTTATTTTTATTTTATATTATGGTTTAGATGGGTGGACAAGCTCACAGCCCACCTGGTGTTAAGGGGTTACTGGAGCCCATAGACATCTACAGCGTAAATGCGCCACCCACTTTGAGACATAAGTTCTAAGGTCTCAGGTATAGTTACAACGGCTGCCCCATCCTTCAAACCGAAACGCATTACTGCTTCGGCCGAAATAAGCAGGGAGGTGGTACCCGCGCGGACTCTCAAGAGGTCCTACCACCAGTAAGAAGTTACTTATTACATTTAGTTACTTGGTATGTAGTAGTTATTTAGTACATTAGAGGTTTTGTTTTTTTTGATTTATTGACTGTGTGGTCTGAAATATCAGCTTACACTAAGCGAGTTAGTTTTTCCGTAGGTATCATTAAAGACGAGTAAGAGATTTATTGAAGAACTAGCTATACCCGTCCGCTTCGCTGGACATTTAAAATTAACATTATTATTTCTCACCCCCACAAAGATTCTCATCATTAACACCCTCGCAACTGGTGTAGAGAGTCCAACACTCATATAAATATTAGCCTATCCATTAAGTACATGTATTTTCTACATGGGTACCATGTTTCAAGTCAATCGGATGCATGGTGCAGTAGTTATAACGGAACATCTGTAAAAACCACTGTAGATTTATATATTAGTATAGATGGGCATTGCTGCCTTTCTCTAGGCATCAGCGTACTTCGATCGTCAAATGTCATTTGCTATGAATAATAAGTGGTGGGTAGGTGGTGGGTGACGGCGTTAGGTTGTGCTATCTATAGGGTCCGGTAACTACTTCACGCTGGGTGGGTCGTGAGCTCATCCTCACTTACACAATAAAAAAGAAACATAAGTCCAACGCGACCGAGAGTACAGCTTTATGTCTCAAAATAAGCAATGTCACTCATACGGTGGTGTCTATGGTCGTCTTTAAGGACTTTCAAGATTGCGCCAAAACGAAATAGCTAAAAACGAGTCATATTCCAATACGTACCAAATGTTCACGATTGACTTCCACGGTGAAGGAATAACAGCGTGTAATAAAAATCAAACCCGCAAAATTATAATTTGCGTTATTACTGGTGGTAGGACCTTTTGTGAATCCACACGGGTAGGTATCACCACCCTGCCTATTTCTGCCGTGAAGCAGTAATGCGTTTCGGTTTGAAGGGTGGGATAGCCGTTGTAACTATACTGAGACCTTAGAACTCATATCTCAAGGTGGGTGGCGCATTTACGTTGTATATGTCTATGGGCTCCAGTAACCACTTAACATCAGGTGGGCTGTGAAATCGTCCACACATAAAAGTATTAAAAAAAAATTTCATGAAATTCGTTCAGCTTTTTAATTATGAAAACTTTTCATTAATAACAACCGGTTGTTGACACTCGTTTTTATTAATTGGAAGGAAAAAGAAAACACTTCGGAGAAACGCGCGAACTTTCTTTTAATTTCATTGTTTGCCTTTCGAATTAAGCGTTCATTTATTTTGGCATCACGACTTGAATTTGTCAGATTCCTTTTTGTTATTTTGGTTTTTATTTCGATATCCTTTCATATTTAAAGGTTGTCAGGATCAAGGACCCTGTTTCATTGGTCTACGTCCGTTCGTTGCCTTTGATGGACAGATGCGATAACGGCTTAATGTTGATGCCCCTCGGTAATTGGAAACACGATGTTGTAAATGCACTTGTTTATGGCTCATCGCATTCATGTGCGTTCCCAATTTAAGAAGTCACAAGATCGAAACCGGGCACGTGCCACAGTCTAAATCAATATTTAAACAATTCTAAACGTTTCAATTTTAGACTTAAAAAGTCCACGATTCATCTGGCGTTAAGATAAGCGTTGTCGAAGTTTCTATTATTTTACAACAGCTGGTTACAGATCTAAAAATAAAAATTGATGATTGGTTCGAAGCAGATATGGGCAAGATATTTGGTAAAGTATCCGAGCTCGGAGTTTTTTTCCCCTACCTAAGCTGATGGTCTAGAGTCTAGGGAGACCACGAACCCTAGCAAGAGTCGTGCTTTGGAGAATCTACCATCGGATCGGAAACGCGATCCACTAAGAAGATCCGGCGAGAAACTCAGTGGGCTGTGTCTATGGGTTAATTTACTCGCCGAGCCCTTTGTCGCAAGCAACGGCTTCGACGAGAACGATGGCTGGTGCTTGCTGGTACCTAAGCACCGGGTACCTAGTGGACCGGGAGGATCCGAAATGACGTGTCGACGGGCGATGTCGACTGTTTACCATTTGGTCTGCAGGGTCGGTAAATCCTGCCAGATACGCTGGGCGTTTGACGGATGAGGGGATCCTGCTCTGTTGTGTAAATTGGGAGAGGCCTATCTCCAGCAGTGGATGATTCTGGGTTCACAATAACACTGGGAGATCTAGCCTTTGGGCTACCGACACTTCTTCGACGATATGAATGTTTTACTGCTTCTTGACATCGGATGGATTCCATAAGAATATCAATTTCACCTTATTATTTATGAACATATATAATAATGAACGAAAAAAGTGTAAGTGTTTATAATAATAAAATTCAAATCATAGAACCAAAAACGGATGAAGTAAAAGGTATACTAAAAGAAAAAAAATCGTAAAGCCCCTCCCTCCCTATGGCACGTTGCAGTAGATATATAGAGATCTAACCCAAGGAGGGTTGACGTCAAATCCTTATACAGCATGATAAGGAGATATACTGCGCTGACCCGATATAATTTAAAAAAATATTTTTATTTTATTTTTTTATTGGTTAGATGGGTGGACGAGCTCACAGTCCACCTGGTGTTAAGTGGTTACTCGAGGCCATAGACATCTACAACGTAAATGTGCCACCCACCTTGACATATTTGAAATATTGAGAGTATTAAGCGGTAGACAGCGGCTTGGCTCTGCCCCTGGCATTGCTGAAGTCCATGGGCGACGGTAACCACCCACCATCAGATGGGCCGTATGCTCGTCAGCCTATAAAGGCAATAAAAAAAAAGATATAAGTTCTAAGATCTCAGTATAGAGAGATTAGAAGAGATATTAAGTTCAAGCCTGGAAAGCGAGGCTTCGAAAAACATATCGGAACATACGCCTGGAAGAGAAGGTCTAATTCAATCTTCCTTGAAGCCAAGAAACGTATCAGACCTAACAAAGTTATCAGACGACAATGATATTACGTGAAATGTTATGTTTTTGTTTTTATTTTAATTTTATTCATGCATAAAAATCGCTCCTTGATATTTATGATTGATAGCACTTTTATTGTATATTGTATCACTATTTGTGTATAGATATTTTCATGTTTTTATTATTTTGATTATTAAATAGGATACGTAGATGATTCTGCTGCCCATTCAATATTATATTTGGGCCTTTGCCTATATTAGACTCCAAACCAGAGCGGTGCTTGGCCGGTACTACTATCAATAAAATTTCCAGTTCCCATTTTTTTTGTCGTAGAAGTTCCAACGAGAACTCAAATAGCTTTGGAGGGTCAGAATATAAAATAAATTTGCAAACTAAATCGATTTTAAAACGTATATAATCAAAAGAGACAGATATGTTTGTGTATTGTTTCTCGGGGGAACGTCTGCTTATGACAATGACATGTTAATGATATGAACTGTATTGACCTTGGTATTCTCTTAAAGTTCAGAGAGGTGCCGTTGATGTTGTCTTCAACAGCAGATGTTTCGCTCTAAATAGATTATTTCCGGTACACAATACGTACTATTTGGACGAACCATGTTGACCTCTTCCAGAGATTGCGACATTTATTTCTCTAGGGAATTCAAATCCATATTAAACTAGCGACCCGCCCTCGCTTCGCTTCGGAAACATTAAATTTTATTATTGATAGGCGAGTCCCGCCATGTTGCGCGTGGTGCCACAATAACTGCGGGTGACGCCGCGGAGCGAAGCTAGTCTAAAAAAAGTTACTCCTTATATCATCAGCTACCTATTAGTGAAAGTCTCATCAAAATCGGTCCAGCCGTTCCAGAGATTAGCCGGAACAAACAGACAGACAGACAGACAAAAATTGTAAAAAATGTTATTTTGGTTTATGTACCGTATATATATATATATTCATATGCATGTAGTAAAAAGCGGTTATTTCAATATTACAAACAGACACTCTATTTTTATATATATGTATAGATTACTTTCACTGTGGTTGTCGTTAGATATGTCAAGAGTTAAGCAATTGCTATCTTTGATGTGTCGTTCATTTTATGAAAAAGCGTTAGCCATCAGTAATTATTAATAAATATTGTAAATAAATCCGGTAAAACAGGAGTTAAATAAGTTTTAAAAGTTGTCTTTTAAAACAGTGGACTGATTGTTTGTAAGCTCTTTTTATTGACAGCACAAAAACTCGTCAAAAACTACCCAAAACAAAATAAAAAATTGGTTAACGAACAGAAAAGAAAATGCTACCTCATTTTTTTACCTGTGTATAAATGAAACTTGCTTAGTTCGTATGTTTTGTTGGAGTGAATGAGAGAATCCGAAAATTGAGCTCAACCCCATATTTCTACAAGACGTATACTACTGAACATAGCCCTTCCTCCAAGGTTCGCCATAATCCTGCACTGTTCGCATACGGCAGATTCCCACAGCCTTCAATTGATGGTCGGTTATGAGAGACTTATCCACGATGTCTTTTTCGGTGTGTAGTCACACTCGAGAGCTTTTTGGCGCCGGCCAGATCAAGCTCTGCGTCACGTATTAGAAGAGAAGGAGACTTAGGAAGAGTGAAGGCGTTACGGAACTATAATCGTTTACACCAAACGCCCACTATGTGAAGAAATAATGAAGACTAGAGGTCCCGCAGTAGTCGAAATTCGACTATAATTAATTGGAATTTTAAGTTTGTACACTATTATGATTGTATTTTATACTTCTATAATCACAAATTTCGCCAAGGCTACACAAAAAATTTTATTAATAAATACAAACAATATTTAATCTATTCTCAATTTGACCACAGACGTCAAGAACAAAAGTTTGACAATAAATAGTATGCATGCGTGTGTGCGTCAAATACATGGTATGTAGTGTATGTAATGTTTTCTTTGTTGATTTAATGTATATTTTATTCGTTATTTGAAAAAAATATTAGCATTGTGCACTTCTTCTCTGTATTCTCTATAAGTGTGGAAAATTTCATACTCCTCCGTCCGCGCAATTTTCGTAAAAAGGGATATAAAGTTTTTGCTTCACGTATTATATTGGCTTGCGACACATATAATAATGTGTACATAATATATTCTCAAAATACCAAGAAACCTAGCTTAGAGCCAGATGACCGTTTTTTATTAGACCCTGATTGTTTTACCATCGCACTACCCGCTACCGGAGTGGAGTTTATTCATCCTTCCCTAGAACCACTGCGTTCATCCACAGTTTACTTCCAGATATCTTTTTTACGGCATATAGTCCGGCTTTCGAATGAGCTTCCCTCTACGGCGATCCTGGAGCGCTACGACATGTCCTTCTTCAAACGAGGCTTGTGGAGAGCACTTAACGTTAGGCAAAGTAAGCGTTGGCAACTCCAACATTTTAGCACGGAAAATAAAGTTACATGACTGGCAACATTGTTGATGTCAGTCTCTTCCTTTTTTACTTTTCACCGCGAGCAAACGTGTTTATCATATTAATAAAATATCAAGTGTATGAACATTCAAATAAGCCGTATTGCAGCACAAAGCGCAAGTTTTCTTTATCATCGGCAACCGGCTCATACAGCCCGCACCCAAACAGTAAGCCAAGCAAGTAAATACTCACCATCAGGTGTGCCGTATGCTCGTCTGCTTACGAGGGCAGTAAAAAAAATATCACGCAAAACCCGTCATACCCTCGATAGTGATTGGCACTTGGATTTCAATCAGAACAAACTAGTATCATATGATGTCAAATTAAGAGCCGGAGGCGCCCCAACCTTGCCCAATACTGCCAAATTAATCTATACAATATATAATCTATACTAATAATCTATACTAATATAATATTATAAAGAGGAAAGATTTGTTTGTTTGTTTGTTTGTATTGAATAGGGTCCGAAACTACTGTGCCGATTTGAAAAATTCTTTCACTGTTTCGAAGCTACACTATTCCCGAGTGACATAGGCTATAATCTTTTTTGAAAAAAATTAGGGATCCTTACTAAAACTCCAGTAATGTAACCCAAGGTGTAAAAAAAATACATAACATATTCTTTACATCGCACGCTCTGCGAAAACTATTCATGATAGAATAAAATAATGTACTACGACTTTGTACAACACATTATTATTTACAAAAAGTGTCGCAACAGCATATGTCTAACTTAATAATTATACTATAATTAGTTATGCCGCAATAAGTGTTCTTTTATTAAAAAAAAAAAAAACAACGTCAAATATCGTTGAAATTTTTGTTAAAGACCCGAGCGGAGCCGGAGCGGGCCGCTAGTCTTAATATAAAGAAATAACATCAATGAAAAACTTGTGAACTCTAACTTGATAATAAAATACGTTAATGTGAAGGATAGAAATAATGATAACAGACATGCGACTAATCTTCGTCTGGTCGTTGAGGTCGTTGCCCTAAGTCGGGCTCGCCAAAACACAGTGCAGATTCAGATAACAATATAATTCTGCACTATCTGTAAACTATCTATCTATCTGTTTTCAACCACATTCAATTTAGCTTAGCAGTAAGAGCCCGATCTGTTTTGGTCTTATAGGCTTCGAAAAAATCTGGACCTACTAAATGATGTCGGGTCGTCACAGTAGAAGATATGAATGCCTAATTCTAAATACAATTTAATGCAACACTGGACACGTGTGCACTCTGGATCCAAACCAGCCTTTAGGTTAAGGTAGTTTTGACATTCATTTTTATTTTTTGTTTTATTATTGTTATTGTTTTTATTTTATTCCGATATTATGGTTATTGGTTTTTTTTTGTATTCTATATGAAATGTTATTGTTAATCAATGTAATATGGACGCAAAATCTGAAGTAAATGAAATAAATAAAAATAAAAAAATACTTTAAGTCCGCAAAGTTTTATCAAAATTAGTCCAGCGGTTTTTGCGTGATTCTCAAACAAACAGCGGTTCTCTTCATATTAGAAAAAGTGTATACCAATTTTGAGCTTTAGCAAATTAAACTAGAAAAGCTTTCATCAAAATAAGATAGTGGTTTTTGCTTAATTTATGGACGAACAAACATAAAAACTTATATAGTGGCATTCTGGGGACAGACACTCGTACGTCTAGACAATATAATAATATTGTCTTTTTTCAATATCTCTATAACGTACAAACCGAATTTTGTTAACATTTTTTAATAAAGTTTTTCGGTAAAGTTTTGCTTTTCAATATTCCGTTTGCTATATATAGTTATATACGTATATACATAGACGCACCCTGCTATGCGGCTTCACTCGCATTCTATTCGTAATTTTAAAACAAAAAAATCATTTCTTTCTTTTTTTCGAGATCCTCCTTGCGTCGATAATCCTCAATGCTGAGAGTCGTGGCCTCATGGGTTTTCTTGGGAAAATACACGTGGTGGAGTTCCGCGTCCTTTCACGGCAGTGCTTTTGGAAGAGATTTAGTTCTTCGAGGCCGCTGAAGCCTTATTGGGGTCTGGCTAATTGACCGCCACCAGACATTCGGCGTTGACTGTTTTACGATGGAAACGGTCGAGCTCCAACCCAATCCTCATCTTTTCTTATCCGGGTTTGGGACCGGCATCGGCAGAGTTAGAGTATTTTGAGATAAAAATAGCTTACTGTGCGACGTATGAACCACCTCTATTTGGCAACTTTCTGATTTAGCCACTAAACAACTAAAACATTTTCACAATTATATTTTTTTATATATAATTATTTTCTTTCAAGAAATTCGGATCTAAATTATAGAGGCTAAGGAAAGCTTGATTTAAATACTAGAAACTCATACCATTGAATTTATATTGAAGTCGTCGTGGCCTACAGGAAAAAACGTCCGGTGCGTTCGTATTTAGCGATGCACCGGTGTTCGAATCCCGCGGGCGGTTACCAATTTTTCTAATAAAATACGTACTTAAGAAATCTTCACGATTGACTTCCGCGGTGAAGGAATAACATCGCGTAATAAAAATCAAACCTTAGCGGGTTTGATTATAATTAGCGTAATTACTGGTGGCAGGACCTCTTGTGAGTCCGCACGGGTAGGTACTACCACCCTGCCTATTGCTGCCGTGAAGCCGTAATGCGTTTCGGTTTGAACGGTAGTGTAGCCGTTGTAACTATACTTGAGACCTCAGAACTTGTATCTCAAGGTGGGTGGCGCATTTACGTTGTAGATGTCTATGGGCTCCAGTAACCACTTAACATTAGGTGAAGTAATAAAAAAAAGATGTGTGGTGACGTGGGACACCGGATAGGAACGAAGGCCCTTATTATAAAAATATTAATTTTAAATTCTGTTCGAGGTATCAAGAAAATAATTATTCAGGTATACATATTATATTATGATTTTTTTATTGATAAAAATAAAATGAAAACTACTTTACAAAGTTATCAATTTTATTTTATTCACAATGATTTATAAAAAATATGTAATAATAATATACAAAGAAACAGCTATTTATATGAATAATAACCGTCATCACGTAGACTATACATTAGACACTGTGTAGCCATCATACTAAGACTTTTTTACTGGTGGTAGGACCTCTTGTGAGTCCGCGCGGGTGGGTACCACCACTCTGCCTATTTCTGCCGTGAAGCAGTAATGCGTTTCGGTTTGAAGGGTGGGGCAGCCGTTGTAACTATACTTGAGACCTCAGAACTTGTATCTCAAGGTGGGTGGCGCATTTACTTTGTGGATGTCTATGGGCTCCAGTAACCACTTAACATCAGGTGGGCTGTGAGCTCGTCCACCCATCTAAGCAATAAAAAAAAAAAGGCTATACATAAATAATAAAAATCTTACTTTACGGACATTTTTTCCCGGTTCGGGTACCCCTCCGCATCGTCCCATAAGGAGCTTCGTTCCAAAAATTACCAGACTTTTGAAGATTTCCTAATGGGAGTATTAAAAAAAAAGTCATTGTCTACCACATAGAGACTGTCTGACCTATTCTAGGCGGTCGCGACAGCCTAAAACAACAGATGGAACAAACACCAGTGCCATTAGCGTTAATGAATCAGGACTCACGTTCACCCAACGCCCTCTGGTGTCACGTTTCGATAGATGTTTTTACATGAGGCCCGCGATAGTGCTTCATGTCTGCCATCAAAAAAAATATAAAAAAAATAGGAAAATTATTTTGTATATCTATCTTGTCTTATATTTATACTGGTATATAGTTTAAAGAATATTAATAAATTTTCTTATGAAATTTGGGATCTAATCGGGTCTGAGGTAATTCTCTTTATAAAATGGGGAACGACTTCACACAGTTTTTCACAGAAATTTAAATAACCTTTTTTATTTTTCAATTTTTTTTTTATTGCCTTTGTAGTCAGACGAGCATACGGTCCACCTGATTGTGAATGGTTACCGACGCCCATGGACTTCAGCAATGCCAGAGGCAGAGCCAAGCCGCTACCTACAGTAATTAAAACAATTACCGTATTTAAAAGAAGAACATAAATAGAGAAATTTCTAGTATTTTCTCGTCCATTCGCGAGTCGTAGACAAAATTAAAATAAATTATACTGTTTAATCTCGCGTTTATTGTTTTGATTTCATCAATTCCAGGGTTTGAGGGTCCTTACAGTTTTAATGGTTCTATTCGAATATTCTAGAGTCTAATTTCTTAGCGAAATCTAAGCGTAACAAGTTTATATACTGCAAAATGAAGCAAAACTGTGGGAGCCTAATGACTTTACTACGGGGTCCGAGTTTGACTAGCGGTTAGAGTTGTAAAGTAGTAGGATACAGATCAAGATAATATTTCTCATCAAATAAGTAGATGATAAACCACCTGTTTAGGGCAATAATATTTTATATAGAACAAGCTAACCCGACAGACTTCGTAGTGCCTCAATCGATCATCGATATATTACCACAATCGATAAATAATAATGTGGCAACACTAGTACAAAAAATTCTGGCCATACTTAGGATGTGCGTTATATTGTGTATCAAAAGAAATAAAAGGCTTTTTTATTGTTTAGTTGGGTGGAGCTCACAGCCCACCTGATTTTAAGTGGTCACCGGAGCCTATATACACCTAGAACGTAAATGCCGCCACGCACCTTAAGACATGAGTTATAAGGTCTCACTTTTAACTACGGCTGCCCCACCCTTCAAACCTAGACGCATTACTGCTTTACGGCAGAAATAGGCAAGGCAGTGGTACCTACCCGTGCGGACTCACAAGACGTCTTACCATCAGTAATTACGCAAATTATAATTTTGCAGGTTTGATTTTTATTACACTATGTTATTCCTTCACCGTGGAAGTCAATCGTGAACATTTGTTAAGTATGGTAAGTATTTCATTGGAAAAATTGGCACCCGCCTGCGGGATTCGAACACCGGTGCATCGTAACACACGAATGCACCGGACGTCTTATCCTTTAGGCCATGACGACTTCGACTTCGGTCTCTTTTCTAAATAATGTTTTATTGAAGCTGCCCAGCCACTTAATGCAAAATACAGTTCACTGCCCGAAATACCATCAAATATAAGTTTAATTATCATGTTTGGTTGACGTCACACAGGTTACTCTTATTGAAGGACATAGTTAACATCAAATATACTCTTGATCTGTCATAGCGAAGACAGACTTCACCGGTTCAAGTTACGATTGGTATGACGAGGGTCCCCGTTTGTCTTGTAACTGTCTATATAATAGGCTGCGAACATGTCATCTTAAATAAGTATAACTAACTATTTCATTTTATTTATAAGAAATAAGTAATAACTATATCATTCTTTAGCTACCTGTACTGGTCCGCTTCGCTGGGCATTTAAAATTAACATTATTATTTCTCACCCCCATAAAGATCCTCATCATTAACGCCCCCGCAACTGGTGTAGGGAGTCCAACATAATATTACAGTCCATATAAATATTAGCCTATCCATTAAGTACATGTATTTTCTATATGGTTACCAAGTTTCAAGTCAATTGGATATATGGTTCAGTAGTTATAACAGAACATCCGTAAAAACCACTGTAGATTTATATATTAGTGTAGATTATATTCATTGCGATTATTATTTTATTGCGAACGTAACAAGAATGACGATCGATGCATGATGAGTTCTTTTTTATTATCATCAAAACGTAAATCATACATAACAGTATAGCTCTATTGACTTCTGTCGTTTTTGAGGCAAAAATACGACGATGGTACACACCCGGACTCATGACACGAAATGCGATTGTTATTTCAAGCCAATTTATCGGAGCGGATGGCAGAATACACGTTGAGATGTCCATGAATACCAAATTGTCCGCACGGGTAGGTACCACCATGCCGCCTATTTCTGCCGTGAAGTTATTTCCCTTACTCTACCCTCGACGGTGTAGCTTACGTAACAAACTTTGGTGGCAGACATAACACGAAACTCATCAAACCATCAAGGTCCCTACAATTGTCTGGAAAGTCACAGATCAAGATATACTGGGCCATTAAATGTAAAATCGGCTACGAAAGATTTGAGCAATTTGTATTCCGGTTGCGGCCCTCCGAGATTACCTATTGTAGATGTTTTGAAGGCTGGTTCAATAGTTTCTAAGATTACAATACATTTTTATGACCGTCGTCGTTCGATTTTTGTGAGTTTTTTTTTACGTTTGTAAGAATATGTTTATGTTAATGAGGGTCCACTACAAAGCGATTGGTTGTACAGAGCAGGGCGGATGCCAGCATCGTACATCATCATAATGAGTGGTGAATCTATCATACATAAGATTGAGACTTCGACTAAAACCTTCAACATATGAGATTAGTCCAATTAGTATCGAGTGAGTCGTGGATTATGCAATAAAATCTAATCTCTCTAAAATCAGATAAAAATCTGCTACCCACTCATCGCAGAGGTTGAACATTTGTCAGTGTCATTGATAATGGAAAATTCACCTAAATGTATTACGTATAAAACCCAACGTAACATCATCGTACGGTTATAGCAGTCGCTAAAACATTTTCTGGAGAAAACATTAATTATATCATAAAATTATAATTAATTAAAACAAATATTCGCAAAAAGGTTAATTACATACAAAGTACGATGAAAGGAAATGTTAATGTTCTATTAATTTAAAACAGCTTTTGCTTTGTAACCAAAAGCCGACACGGTACATTGCTACGTAAGCACAAGTAACGGCGCGTTTCCATCAATCAAGCGTCACGACTTTGTTAGCTAATTTGAGGGAACGAATTCGTGATTCTGGCTGTGTACTTCAGTGGTCACTTAAGTTATGAGATCGAAGCCTCTCGAAGAAAATAAAAAAAGGAGTATTCAAGAAAAGAAAAAAAAAACAGCAATTTTTTTTTATTTCACTCCCCTTTTCCAGCCAAACTTATATTTTTATCACAAAATATAGCTGTCATCTATGATTTCTAATAATAGTAAGCATTTTACTGATTTTCATAAAACTAAATTATCAGTAAAACTGAAAATAAATGGTATTCATTCAGTGCTTAGAAATTCGTACCGCATCGATAAGTGGAAATAGTGAGATCGTAGACAGCTTGTAGCAGTGTAGACGTCTACGAAGCTACGACATGCTACGAACGTTTACTAAGGAACATCACAATCAACTTAATTCGGTACACAGCTGGTAATTTAACGTCTCAAATATGAAATGTTCGTAATAATAAATTTGGAAGTCTTATGTTTTAATAAAAAAATATTTATTTATTAATTTATTTATGTACACACAAAAAAGAAGACATAGTACAGAGTAATAGGAAAACTATGTACCAAGGCACTGCTTATTTCTTTAAGAAATCTCTTCCAGCAGACCTGCGAGAGGATTATGAGAATAATAATTAAATAATACAATATAAAATTTAAGTAGACAATAAAATGGAATTATTGTTACCATCGTTCTTGGACGTTCGCAATGCGAGGGGCCCAGCCAAGTTGCTTTACCTTTAAGTACTCCTAAGTAAGCCTCGTTTGAAGAAGGATATGTCATAGCAATCAGAAGACACCGTGGACAGGGACACAGGGGAGTACATTCATGAGTCGGATGGTACGTGGCAGAAAAGATCTCTGGAATCGCGCTGTTAATGAACGCGGCATTTCCATATAGTATGGATGAATACTGCTCCGAAGGCGGATGCAATCATAAAAAGAAGACCGAGATATCATCTCGAATAAATCCTTAGAGCACTCCCCACGGATCATACGGTACAAAATACAAAGAGAACCGAAGTCCCTCTCTATACCCAGAGGATGCAAGCGTAGTGTATTGAGTTTTTTAAATTATAAATAAAATTATACGGAGTATTTCAGAATGAATAAACAATAAAAGACTTAATTGTGGTTTCTGTGATATAATAAGAAAATAAACAAAATTCAAATTCAAATTCAAAATCATTTATTTCAACTTAGATGTCAGTATGACACACTTGTTGAATGTCAAAATACAAATAACAATGTTAACTCTACCACCGGTTCCAAAAAAAGCCACAGTCCTGAGAAGAACCGGCGAAACAAACTCAGCGGGCTTTTTTTTTTGTTTTTTCTCAAATATTTTCTTCTTTTTTTTTAAAATAAATAGAAATATTCACAATAAAAGAAAAAACAAGTCAAAAAATACAATTAAAAAAATAATAATAATAATGAAAAATGAAAAGGCCAGGAGCGAGCGCCTCATTCCCACGTAGTGCCATCTAGTAAATAATCCTTAACTTTATAATATGCCTTGTTGCACAAACGTTCCTTAACAGTTTTCTTAAATCTATGAACAGGTAGTAGTTGAACGTTTAGTGGGATCTTGTTGAAAAGCCCTCAATGTTTTTTAACATTAATAATAAAAATTAAGCAGTTAACAGTATTAATAAACTATACAAAACTTAGCTCTCTTTTTACTGAATCACAAACTTCACTCCATGACACTGAAGAAAAACCATTTTTAAAAACTGAAGAGTTTTAAATAATAAAGGTTTTTTTTTACACAAACATATTTATTTATGTTAAAATTTAAAAACACTTTACTTAGTAAAGTCGTTAAAATATTATGAATTGTGATACTGAATACGAATAATAAATTCTAAAATAATGAATGATTTAAATGTTATTTATGTTTTAACTTCATAAGCACTAATGTCTGAGAGTAATGTCTTGCATCTGCGTCAGCCAACTGTCCTTAAGTGGTTTTTGGCTTAAACCAAATTTGGTTGTATTGTTATAGGACTTGTAGAGTTTTCAGATCTTTCAATTAATTGCTTAAAAGACATTTGTTTTTGAGGAATTCCTTTGGTTTCCACTCCTCTTAACTTGTTTTTCAGTTGTTATGTTATGATTATTTATTATTCCCCCTCCTATTCTTCTCTAAATTCCTTATGACTTTACGAAAAATCGAAAACAGAAGTAGGTGTTTAATTTGGAATTCGGGAACTTCGGGTTAGATGACACGTTTTGATAACATTACCAGACTGTGTTTTTCTAATAAAATCTAAGTCTAATAAACGTTGAAGACTTGACTTTATATGGAATATATGGTCATGGTTCCCAGCCCAGCAGTACTCTTCCTAATTCTAAATTCCTTATTTTCCTCCCCGATATTTTAATAAAAAGTGTGTGTCTCGTCGTGGTAACACAAAAGAATCCCTAAAGAAGCACTAGACACAATTGGAAACGAAAGAAAATCCTTACAAAAAAAGTAACAACTGAAGATACGTTTTGAAAGAAATATCACAACATTGAAATGTTTATATGTAGCTTTTACGTGTGTTGATTTCCCTAAAAGCGCCATCAAAGGTTTCCCAGTATCGATAACTTCGAATAGTATCAATAGCAAAATAATATCGGTTGGGGATCTTAAAATTTGAATAGTATCATTTTTTTATTGCTTAGATGGCTGGACGAGCTCGTAGCCCACCTGACCTGGTGTTAAGTGGTTACGGGAACCATAGACATCTAAAACGTAAATGCTCCATCCACCTTGAGATATAAGTTCTAAGGTCTCAGTATAGTTACAGCGGCTGCCCCACCCTTCAAACCGAAACGCATTACAGCTTCACGGCAGCAATAGTCGGGGCGGTGGTACCTACCCGTGCGGACTCACAAGAGGTCCTACGACCAGTAAAGTACAGTAAAAGCTTCTTCACCTATTTGAGTAGAGTAAATTTAATTAAAGTTCAATTAACAACATCGAATTGTTGATGCTAATACCAAATAAAACGCACCTTTAATTGAATATGCAATTTCGAAAAGGGTACATGTCGCATATTTTGTCAAATACATTTTTTCATACATGTAGTTTTGAAGCTTACCTACACCCATTTTATAATAATTCCAGTAATTTTCAATTGCTAATTAACACTAAAATATATCTCAAAAGTTAATATTTTAAAATTTACACTGCTTTAGAAGATAATCAGTTTTATTTTCATTTCCTGAACATTTTACATTTTCAGAGATGTGCCCTTTTCGAAATTGCATATTCAATTACAAAGATAAATTTCTCCTCCATTCAACACTCGGTATATTATTCATAACAGTGAGATGCTGTAAGTGCAGTGGCCATGATCTAAAATCCCTTTTACGTTGTACCGTGGCCTTCAAGTTAGATTCCAAGCTGGAGTCAGAAACTCAATAAAAATACGGTTTAATCTTATCTTACGTATTATTTCCAATGTTCTAAATTGCTTAACAGAATTAAATATATTTCTTTTAAACTAAGAATTTGTGAAAGCTATATTTATGGCTTTTTATTCGCTAAAAACAACAAAGAACTGACTTTTGATTTCATAGTTTTGAAACCTTTTGCATTCGAAGTGAAACACGTTATCGAGAAAACAATTTATTTAATACTAGCTGACCCGGCAGACTTCGTAGTGCCTCAATCGATAAATAACAGACCTAAACTTTTGTATAAAATAAACTTAAAACAAACAAAAGTAATCCGTCCGACACATCAAAGGGAAAACAAAATTTTTATTTTTATTTAATTCCTAGCATAGCATTTATCTACCTTTTAAACCTTCTCTGGACTTCCACAAATAATTTAAGACCAAAATTAGCCAAATCGGTCTAGCCGTTCTCGAGTTTTAGCGAGACTAACGAACAGCAATTCATTTTTTATATATTATATAGATTAATATTATTATACAATTAGAAGAAGTCAAATGAAGTCTAAAAGATTAATTAACAACTATAATCTCCCTGATCAAACTTAAATCAATGAAAAGAAAGATCAAATTCTCAAAGGATTAATATTATACTAAATTCTGCGTAAACAAATATGCTGACACACGTACTTCATATCCTTGTCGTTAATATCTTCATCGTACAGATTAATTTATATTTCAGTTTGTATGCTAATTGTATGTATGGCAAGCGAGCCCGTATCAACAACTTAAAATACCTCTATGTATTTAACGTGCTAGTAATTTTTGGTTATTGCTTTATTTTTGGTGCTGAAAATGATATTATTATTATTATATTAACCGTGCGCGAAAGGCGAGTAGTGAATTTGTATTTTCTATCGCGTCTCTTATACGTGAAGAAAAAGCTTTGTACCCCTTTTTTACGAAAATTGCGTGGACGGAAGAGTATGATATTTCTTACACTTATAGAAAATACAGAGAAGGATTGCAGAATGTTAATGCTTTTTTTAAATTATACTTAAAAAGTACATTAAATCATTAAAAAAAATAACACACTCTACCATGTATTTGACATACACACTACTATGTATTTGACATACACACACGCATATAAAACTCTTATAGTTATTGTTAACGGCTGTGGTCAAATTGAGAAAAGATTGATATTGATTATCTTCAATATTCTTTATCCAAGTGTAGCCTTGGCGAAATTTGTTATTATAAAGGGTCATGATAGTTCCTTAATAATGTTCAAACTTATAATTTCAATTAATTATAGTCGAATTCCGATTACCGTGCGACCACTCTATACTAATATATAAATCTATGAGTGTTGGACTCCCTACACCAGTTGCGGGGGCGTTAATGATGAGAATCTTTATGGGGGTGAGAAATAATAATGTTTAATTTTAAATGCCCAGCGAAGCGGACGGGTACATCCAGTAGTATATACTAGTGGTTCCGCAGTAGTCGAAATTCGACTATAATTAATTGAAATTATAAATTTGAGCATTATTATAGTTCTATTGTCAAAGACTATTTATTATACTTCTATAATCACAGATTTCACCAAGACTACACTATAGACAAATAAACAATATTAACCTATTCTCAAATTGATCACAGACTAACAGAGCAACAAAAGTTTGACAATAAACATAGAGTATTCATATGCGTGTGTGTCAAATACATGGTAGTGTGTGTAACGTTTCTTTTATTGATTTTATGTTTTATTAATGCATACTTTAAAAAAAATTACCATTCGGCACTCCTTCGTTATATTATCTGTAAGTGTTGGAAATTTCGTACTCCTCCGTCCGCGCAATTTTCGTAAAAAGGGTTACAAAGTTTTTGCTTCACGTATTAATATATAGATAGATTGGGGAGATGCGAGCTCGCGTGACATTGAAAATTTCCTTGTGTTGTCCGCTCAATTGCAACATCGTAGTTGGGCGCAGAGCGTGCAGTGGTATTGAGAGGAGATACCTGGCGCCCGGGTCTCATTCGCGCCCAGACTTTCGGCCGCGATGGGCGTCCCTCGAGTTGTATCCACCGCCGAGTCGCATGTCGACCACAGGCGACCGCACCTGTTGATTGTCGACGATACCAGGGAAACTCGTGCCAGCGAAGGTCAGTGCTAAGCAAAATAGTTAACGCCGTTTAAGGTTTATTTAAAAAAAAAGAAGAAACAACTGTATTTAAATACGTAATAGGACTGAAAATTCTCATTCGTTTTAAATCGTTTAGGGAAAATGTGTAGGAAAATTTACGAATTGAAAAAGAATATATTTTTTTTGTTTTAAAGTGTAATTTGTCTTTAAGAAGAAATATTTTTTTATACTTTTCCACAAAAGTGAAATTCGATATTGATTTTGAAATGGCATTTTTTTTAAAAATCTATTTAGACAAGTGTGACTGAAGAGTTGTTTTGTAAATGTTATTTTGTTTCGTGTTTGAATTCAACGATTTTTAAATGACGGGGCTGAATATTTGTCATGTTATATTTTTTATCAGCAGTTGCACTAATTCAGTTTCTATTCTGACTATTTAGGATCGTAGCTATTAACCGCAGTACGTTTTCAAAGGTTATTTTATTACGCGACATCCGGGTCTAGAAAAATCTCCCTTGTTCCAGAGCGTCTCAAGGTACATGACATATTCTTTAAAATTGGTTCGAAAGGTAGACGCCGTAGACGCTCTGTTTTATGATTAGGAGCGATAATAGACTAATGAAAACAACGTAATGTTTACTTTTGCCTATCATTTACAAGAAAATAAGTTCATTGCCAAATAATAATAAATACATAATATATTATTAGAACTAGAATATATCGTAGGTACGTGTCTTTTATTCATCGTAAAGAATTTATAGATCGTAAACTGAACTTGGCGGGTCGTTCTATAGATCCACCACTAGAGACGATAACTGTTTAAGTACATATGTACGCAGTTCTTTCATTCTACTTTTTTTTTGTGGTTATTGAATACCTTCTGAGTGACAAGAATGGACAAGATAAAGAATGAGTATATCAGAGGAAGTGTGAAAGTGGCCCCGGTAATCAAATTAAAGAGCGGACGGTTAGCATGGTATGGACATGTGATGCGTAGAGAGATGATGCATGTGAATAGGAGATGTATGGAAATGGTAGTGCAAGGTCGGGGGGGAAGATGTCGACCGAAGAAGACACGGATGGAGTGTGTGAATGACGATATGAGAGAGAGAGGAGTGAGTGTTGAGATGACGGCTGATAGAAGAGAATGGAAGAGAAAAATTAGTTGTGCCGACCCCAGCTAGTGAGATTAGGCGGAGAAAAAGAAGATATATGAATATCTTCTCTTGAAAGGTAGGTACTGAAATATTTTGTTACGCCAATTTGGGGTAAATTGAGTGATCGCTTTACCAATATGCTTTAGGTTCGAGGGTATGAAAATATCGATGTTGACACTGTTACACCTCATGATAAATGCAGCGTGAGGTCGAAGCATAAATGGCACATAAAAAAATGCTATTTTTTTTATTCGATCCCATATTGTTAATTCATGAAAGAAAAAAAAATTACAATAGTGAAAGCGTTATGAGTCAAAGAATGGCCTAAAGGATAAGACGTCCGGTGCATTCGTGTTGAGAAATGCACCGGTGTTCGAATCTCAGGCGGGTACCAATTTTTCTAATGAAATACGTACTCGACAAATGTTCACGATTGACTTCCACGGTGAAGGAATAGCATCGTGTAATAAAAATCCAACCCGCAAAATTATAATTAGCATAATTACTGGTGGTAGGACCTCTTGTGAGTCCGCGCGGATAGGTACTACCACCCTGCCTATTTCTGTCGTGAAGCAGTAATGCGTTTCGGTTTGAAGGGTGGGGCAGCTTAGAACTTATATCTCAAGGTGGGTGGCGCATTTATGTTGTAAATGTCTATGGGCTCCAATAACCACTTAATACCAGGTGGGTTGTGAGCTCTTCCACCTATCTAAGCAATAAAAAAAATTAAAAAAGCGATTGCAGATGGATCAGTATAGTACTCGTGAGCCACACGTATCCAGAGACAGTCGTAACGAAAGCGCTTCAAGATTAAATCCAAAACCTTGTAACGGAGCATAGCTAATTAGCATTGAATACCGCTGCCGAGTGCTTTCCACGGCGAAAGCAATTAATGGAAGCTTTTCGAAAATCGCTGCCCCTTGAGACCAGCAGCTTATATTTCAAGATATTACAATTATAGTTCACGAACTGCAAATTTTCTTAACTAAAACAATTGAAAATTGTTCACGCTCTGAACACGAAAACTGTTAAATACTCGAAACATTGGAAATAAAAATGAAAATAAAATAAAATCAACGCGACATTAAACCATTAAATTAGTTTTACTATTAATTTTTTTTTATTGCTTAGATGGGTGGACGAGCTCACAGCCCACCTGGTGTTAAGTGGTTACTGGAGCCCATAGACATCTACAACGTAAATGCGCCACCCACCTTGAGATATAAGTTCTAAGGTCTCAAGTATAGTTACAACGGCTGCCCTACCCTTCAAACCGAAACGCATTACTGCTTCACGGCAGAAACAGGCAGGGTGGTGGTACCTAACCGCGCGGACTCACAAAAGGTCCTACCACCAGTAAAATGAATATAGATATAGAAGAAAATGCTATATATTTTTTTTTATTTAATAATTATTGTTTCCTTATTTTTATACGAAACAAGCTGTACTCGCTCGCTTCGCTGGGCATTTAAAATTAACATTATTATTAGGGAGTCCAACACTCATATAAATATGAGCCTATCCATTAAGTACATGTATTTTCTACATGGATACCAAGTTTCAAGTTAATCGTATTGCATGGTTCAGTAGTTATAACGGAACATCCGTAAAAACCACTGTATGTACTGTATATAAAATATATTAGTATAGATTTGTTCACGGAGGAGCTGTCAGCTTTAATTTTGTTAGTAACATCAATGCATTACTAACGGTGTATTAATTATTAGCTCTAAAAATTCAAAACATTGAGTCTAATTCACGCGCATACTGAAAAATCAAAAAGAAATGAGAATAGAAATGGCGTAAACGAAGCGTGCTCACAAAAACCTGGTCTTGGGTTTAGTTGATTTCAGAGTAAATTTGTTTCTTCGGTTTTTAATGTGCAGAGGGCGGTTACTTCGTCTTAAATGCTTATCTCAGTCTATAGACAGAGTGAACGTCGACTTTGGGATATGAGATCAAAGTCTCGATTGCAATGTACCTTCATTGTTCCACCATTAAAACCTGGTGGAGAATGGTATCCACAATTACGCAAACACATAATTTTGGACGGCTTAGTTTTTATAACACGGTACCCAATATCGTGAAAGTAAGATTTTCTTCTTCTCAATCGTGTCACTCTTGACAGAGTGGTCGTGATCGTTGTGTATTGTTGGAGGGGACAGACTTGATGCGTCTCACGATGTTCCGCCATTTCTGCCTGCTCGAGGCCATTCTACTGCACTCATTTAGGGGACCTCCCACTGCTGTTTTAATTTGGTCTGGTATCATCAAACATTTCCTGTACAACGAGGCGTTCTATGGACCGGCCATTTCGTCGCGAAACGTGTCCGAAGAAATCCACCATTCGAGGCTGTACTATAGCAAATAGACGATGCTTGATGCCGAGTTCTTGAAGTATCGAGTCATTTATACGAAAGTAAAATAAAACGTTTATGTAATCTATACTAATATTATAAAGCTGAAGAGTTTGTTTGTTTGAACGCGCTAATCTCAGGAACTACTGGTCCGATTTGAAAACTTATTTCAGTGTTAGATAGTCCATTTATTGAGGAAGGCTATAGGTTATATCACGCTAAGACCAATACAAGCGGAGCACCAATAAATAATGTTTCAAAATCGGTGTTTTTTTCTCCGAATCGATAACCTCCTCTGTTGAAATCGGTTAAAAAGCGTGATTTTGGTTGCTTCAATAACTCCATAACAATCTACTGTTCAAAAATATTGTCACTTTCTACGTAAGTGAAGTCGCGGGTAAAATTTAGCGTTATGCCAAAGTACTAAAAGCTAGTAATTAATATTTTTTGTTGTAAAATTCTGACAGTGCAGAACCGACTTTTTTGGCATGGTTTGGGAGTGGCCTATCTCCAGCTGTGGATGTCTGTGTGCTTTAAAAGAGATATATAAAATAAATATAAGCAATACATATTAATGCACTATACATTTATTTTGAATTGGATTCTTGGATTTTCGAAAATGAAAAGAAGAAAGGTTGCGCTAGATAGTCAGAATATCTATTAATTTGCTTAATGTATTCATAATGAAAAGTAAGCTGTACAGAAATGCTTGAATTTTATTGAAAATAAACATTTTCATTTTCTTTAATCTATGTAATTGTGGTTTTGTTTACCAAAAAACTAGATATGAACTCTTGGTTGATTGAATGCAAATCTAAATTTATAAAGATCGTAATGAAACTAGTTTAAAAGCAAACAAATAAAAACTTATTTTAGCAGCGATTGTAAAAGAAGGTATTTTATATCATCAGTTCTTGATACGCGTGCAAATTTTTTAAGGTAATCGAACGTGTTGAAGTTTGTAAAAACTAATTTAAGAAATTGCGATAGATATAGATAGATATAGCCAATAAGAGCATGTTAAAAAACAAAGTTAGTTTGTGAAGTTTCTTGCATCTCGAGGTATTTTTTAATTGCTTAGATAAGTGGACGAGCTCGCAGCCCACCTGGTTGTTAAGTGGTTGCTGGAGCCTATAGACATTTACAACGTAAATGCGCCACCCACCTTGAGATATAAGTTCTAAGGTCTCAGTATGTTACAACGGCTACCCCATCCTTCAAACCGAAACGCATTACTGCTTCACGGCAAAAATAGGCACGGTTGTGGTACCTACCCGTGCGGACTTACAAGAAGTCCTACCACCAGTAAAACTAGGGGTACAGTAATGGTACAGTAATTTTAAGCGGTATATAGAACGAAGTGCCGTCATGGTTGGATATTTTTAACATCGCGGAGGAACTGTTATTAGCATTACAAAAATATAGCTCAGCTTACTTATCTACCACGGAAACGAACGATCGGATTCGTAACGGCTTCGTAACTATCAAGGTGAACAACATTTTAAATTAAAAAGATGTGTTGGGGAATCGCTCTCTCCTGGCTCTTATGAGGAACATGTCCTGGTCCAAAGGACAATATTGCCGGGTGAGCTGGTATCAAGTGATTATGCCGGTTTTCGAATGCCACAAGCGGGTACCAGCCTCAGATTAATAGTACAATGGCTGCCTCACTCTTCAAACCGCAACGCATTACTGCTTCGCGACAGAAATTGGCAGGATGGTAGTATCCACCTGTGCGGGCTCACAAGATGCCTTACCACCGTGAATGCCCAAATACGCGTGTTTGCGAGCATATGTCTGTCTGGTGGACCGCGAGATTGTTCCCTAATTAAAAATTAAGATAATTAAAGTTTTGATTCTTTCAACTAAAATTTAGCCCTCACTCCCGTACAAAGTCGTACTGTGTTATGTTTGAAAAGAATTATCTTAAGTTATAAAGGGTTGTAATGATTGTGGTTGAGCGCTCTGAAATATCTCTTCAGCGACATACCAACCGATCTTGTACAGCTTGATCTGAATAGACAGTAACGAACGTGGAAAAGCGATGATAGAATACATTAATATTGAAATCGCGTTCTTGAAGTTATACGGTTTCTTTGACCTTACTTGTTGCTTAGCGCTACAGATTTCGGGCAGCGAAAAGCGTGCTTTATGACTCTGCAATTACTTCTATTATCGCTTGACGTATTTGGAGATGTTTTAGCTACATTTCACGATTCATTCGTTCAGAATGATCGAACGAATGTAGTACGAGTAAATTTAAATATCTTATTGAATAAAATTAAACATTAACAGATGAAAAGTTTATTGTCATTTATTTATTTTATTGCTCTTGTAGACAGACGAGCATACGGCCCACCTCATGGTGAATGGTTACCGTCGCCCATGGACTTCAGCAAGCCGCTGCCTACCGCTTAGTACTCTCCAAAAGCCTCGTTTGAAGAAGGAGATGTCATAGCGCTCGGGAAACACCATGAAGGGGAGCTCAATCTATAGCTGGATGGTACGTGGCAAAAAGACCTTTGGAAACGCACTGTGGATGACCGCAGTGGCTCCATGTAGTATGAATGAACTCTACTACTACTACTTTAAAGAGAATCACTTACTAAAACTATCATGTAAGAAAGGAAATATGTTAATGAGGTATTCTTAAAAAGTATAACTTAAAATCGTTTGCCTTTGAAAAACGCTACCTATCTTAAGTTTACGACTTACGCTCTGTCTGTCTAAGTTTTCAACTTCATGAACTAAGATACTATTTCTTCGTTGCTATTATCTTAAGGAAATATATTATATTTAAAACCTTGAAATGACTGAAGTTTACTTTGAACGGTTCTTTGTAATAATATTTATTACTATTATAATTTATTTCATTGTTTTATCTGTGGACGGTCTTTACTAAGTTATTGTTCATTGGTTCAAACTATTTTTTTAATCATCTTTCATCGTTCGTTTGTTTCAATAGCAAGATTTTAGGACCTCTTGTGAGTCCGCACGGGTAGGTACCACCACCTCGCCTACTTCTGCCGTGAAGCAGTAATGCGTTTGAAGGGTAGGGCAGCCGTTGTAACCATACTGAGACCGTAGAACTTATATCTCAAAGTGGATGGCACATTTACGTTGTAGATGTCTATGAGCTCCAGTAACCACTTAACATCAGGTGGGCTGTGAACTCGTCCACCCACCTAAGCAATAAAAAATAATTAAAAAAAAACGTTCAGGACTAAGTGAGACCCTTAAAAACTTTATGGTAAATGTATAATTGTCAAATAAAAATAAGGTTTTTTATAATGTTTTTTGACGTCAGGGCGTGAAAGTGTAACAATGACGACACTATATTCACAGTACGCATCCAATAGGGAATTAACAAAAATGACAATGTAGACCGGTGTTTCCCAATGTGGGGCCCAGGCTTCACAAGGAGGCAATTTGATAATTAAGGAGAGATATCGCATTAAATTAATATAGAAAAGCTGTATTCAAATTATTTTGAATTTGAATTTCTTATATGTTTTGAGATATTACTTACTGTATTCTGATAGCATATTGCTATCATTTATTTTTCTTAAGTGAACAAATATTTTTAATTATTTAATCTAAGAAATTGTGTATGGGGGGCATTAAAAATTTTTGGAAATGTCACAGTGGAGCATGGCATAAAAAAGGTTGGGAAACACTGGTGTAACCTGTTCCCAAACCAAGATTTTCTGTATGACAACAAAGGACTGATATACATACTTACTGATACTGATATACCTTTGAATTATATGGAGGACTGAAAGTCTATTTGATTTAAGTGACATTTTGCTGAATACGAGATATTTATCTTTTTAATTAAAGGTGCGTTTTATTTGTAATTAATTAGCCGCGATATATAGTTAACTAGCGACCCGCCCTCGCTTCTCTTCGGAAACATTAAAACACACATGAAACCAAAAAAAAAAAAAATATATTAAAAAAAAAATTAAAAAAAAAAGTAGCCTATGTTCATCAGGGACAATGTCGGCTTCTAATCGAAAAAGAATTTTTCAAATCGGTCCAGTAGTTTCGGAGCCTATTCGAAACAAACAAACAAACAAATCTTTCCTCTTTATAATATTAGTATAGAAGTATAGACGAACATACAAGTTAACCTGTTTTTGATATGAATGTTTGCTACAAGCGAGAATCAAACCTACAATCATCGGCTTAAAACGATAGCTTCTGCGCCAGTAGGTCGTTTAGTTATTGTCTTTATTTAATTAGGACGTTATTTTAAAACTCAGTTCAGTGGTGTTGTCATCAAAAGATTTATTATTAATAAATGGTCTTCTTATTACGCATCAAAGTTGCACATCTTCAATATATGGAATAACCTCAATGAGGAATTATTTAATTCAACTATTAGTTTGCTTTTTCTAGTAGTTAGTACACAGTATTCATGTTTTAGAAATGTCATTATGAAATTTCTACATTGATATGTCGAATAGAATGAGGTTATGGGTGTAAATAAAAGGGAAGACGTGATTTCAATGTATGTAATTTACATGAAATACAAACGAGTAAATCGTGGCTTGGAAGGAAAGTATGCAAGTATGCAATCGGTAGGCAGCGGCTTGGCTCTGCCCCTGGCATTGCTGAAGTCCATGGGCAACGGTAACCGCTCACCATCAGGTGGGCCGTATGCTCGTCTGCCTACAAGGGCAATAAAAAAAAATGAATTTTACTAATGAGAAATAAGTCATAATTATTTCACAACTTTTAATTATGAACTCACAAGAATTACCTAGTCGAACATTTTTAAATGCAAACCGACATAGATTGTACTCACAATGTTTCCTTTCCGAGGGCTGGAGCAAAAGTGCCGGTGTGACGCAGGTAACCCCTTTTTATACCATTTGTTCGACACCATAACATTTTAAGTTACCCACAATATTTTTACAAGAACAATTATTAAGGTAATCGACGCAGTTTTACTTTGTTCAATTGATTTGATTTTATTACAATTGATTTTAAAATATTAGCACTAAAATAATCTATCAGCGAAAGTAATTCATGTCTAAAATTGACCAATCACAATAAACGTGACTACTTCCATTTCAACAAAAATGGAAGTAGTTAAAGGTATTCGGCCTCGTAGTAAAACAACGCCTAATTATTAACGACATTGACATTGAGACATTGTTCACAAATCAACAAATCGTCATTAAATAATTTAAACAATGATTTTATAACGAACTAGCGACCCGCCCTCGCTTCGCTTCGGAAACATTAAAACACACATGAAACCAAAAAAAAGTATTAAAAAAAGTAGCCTATGTTCATCAGGGACAATGTCGGCTTCTAATGGAAAAAGAATTTTTCAAATCGGTCCAGTAGTTTCGGAGCCTATTCGAAACAAACAAACAAACAAATCTTTCCTCTTTATAATATTAGTATAGATAAACTTAAAATCAAGTTTCTAAATGGATTTTAAAATTATGGATTTCTAATTATGGATTTTAAAATTTAAATTAACAAATAATAAATATATTTAATTTCAGCAAACCTTTTGATTTTAAAACAATTTCCTAATGGCCTCTGCTCTATGCGCATTTTGTATCGCCGAAGAATTACATCCGGTTTCCTGATATATATGCCAATTAAACATTGTAACCTTAAAACGCAAAACAATTAAAACAAAATTTAGGTTTTAACCTAAAATTACAAATATTTCACGAAATATTTTTTTAGAAATGTTAATAAAAGCGAATGTTTTCAACTACCAAAATATTTCATAATGAACAATGAATAAATAAAAGTGTACAAGGCTAAAGTAGAATTTTCCTCGAAGAAAGCACAAGGCCGTTTCTCTGATGGCGGATAGAAGTAAGTCACCACTCGTTCTAATTCCATTCGGCGGTCATTTGTAAATTTGTAAATAAGTTTCCGTATTCTAAAATCGGTATCCGGTTCGTCCTTGTACCCGGTTCCAAGTGCCCGGATAAACTTGGCCCGGTTGTACAAGGTTACAGGTGATTTTTTTTGTCCGGGACTTATTTGACTTTGATAGATGATACGTATTTACTCATTGTGGTAATGTGTTTACCTTTTATCCGGTTTTGGAGATTTTCGGTCCTTTTATTTTGTTAATACTTAGGTAATACCGTACATTTTATGTTCAAGCTAAGATCTATTGCGGCAATATAGCAGATAAAAAGTAGTACCTGTTATTTTATCTGAAAAATGGTTTCAAAGTGGAAGATAGCTTTTGCTTGTGTGGTGCAGGAATTGTTGTTGACCCAAATAAATGTTGTATAATATTATAAAGAGGACAGATTTGTTTGTTTGTTTGTTTCGAATAGGCTCCGAAACTACTGGACTGATTTGAAAAATTCTTTTTCCATTAGAAGCCGACATTGTCCCTGATGAACATAGGCTACTTTTTTTAAATTTTTTTAAATTTTTTTTTTTTTGGTTTCATGTGTGTTTTAATGTTTCCGAAGCGAAGCGAGGGCGGGTCGCTAGTAATATTATAAAGAGGAAAGATTTGTTTGTTTGTTTGTTTCGAATAGGCTCCGAAACTACTGGACCGATTTGAAAAATTCTTTTTCCATTAGAAACCGACATTGTCCCTGATGAACATAGGCAACTTTTTTTTATTTATTTTTTTATAATTTTTTTTTGGTTTCATGTGTGTTTTAATGTTTCCGAAGCGAAGCGAGGGCGGGTCGCTAGTTAGTTATATTTCCGTAAATATCAAAATCAAATGTTTTCCAATTTTACTATAGTGATCCATAGGTAATCATAGTTTAATTAAAATAGTGAGGACCCTTGAGAATATCATTCCATTGGGATTTACTTTGAATAGCATTTCTAATCCATCAAATTTCATACAAATCGTCCGTAACTAAGAAAATTGTGGAGTTTGTAAAATGTTTCATTAAAGCGATATCAAATCTTCGTATCATCACTTATCATGCAAGTTTAAGTCCCCTGGTATAATTTAAACCCTGTTTTCGATCTCACGAAAGAAGAGTTCCATTGATACACAAGAGCGTTAGACTTTGATTGATTAAGTTCAGGTAACTGTTGACACACTTGACCTTTGACCTTTGACCTTGAAAAGATAATTCTCGAGAAAATACAGTAGAATTCTAGAAGGTCTAGGCTGACATCGTTGTTACTGTTCATAGGGGATGACAGAGGGAAGATCTTCCACCGAGCGGATGTCATAGCTCCATGGAGAGACATCCCAAATGTTGTTGTTTAAAACTACGCTATATTATCTAAGCTAAGCTACCGTTACATCACTAGTGAGATCAAAGGTTTTGCTACTTATCAGTGAATAGCTTGCAAGTGCAAGTGGTTCATGCAGTCTTTAGTAAGTCAGGACTGGTGATGCGACGCTGAGTGTTGACAATTGCTGAGTTTTGGTCGGTTGTTAGAGTGTGATGAAGCAATGGGTAGGGGTTTTGTAAGACCAGGAAACGCGGTGTTTCAGCTACGGGTCTATCGAGGTCACGATGTGGGCTTGCTGTGGGACGAATGTTCCAAATGGCTTATGGCTTATGTCTTTTTATTGGTGGTAGGACCTCTTGTGAGTCCGCACGGGTAGGTACCACCACCCTGCCTATTTCTGCCGTGAAGCAGTAATGCATTTCACTTTGAAGGGCAGGGCAGCCGTTGTAACTGTACTGAGACCTTAGAACTTATGTCTCAAGGTGGGTGGCGCATTTACGTTGTAGATGTCTATGGGCTCCAGTAATCACTTAACACCAGTAGTGGGCTGTGAGCTCGTCCATCCATCAAATCAAATCAAATGAAAATTTTTTTATTAAATAAATTTTATCAAAGCAATAAAATAAAATAAAAAAATGTCGAGCTATGGGAGTGTAGGAATTGCGGTAGACTTTGATGACGCCGATGAATTATTAATTGTAGCGGCGTCTATTCTTAGAGGTATCTTGCGGTGGCCAGGAAAATGCATAAATGCGTTTACTTTTTCAAATACCAATTACAGTATTTTTAATTATTTTACAAATATAGAATTGACATGCGTCCATTTTTTTTCTTCGTGTAATGTTTTTTTGAAATTTTGACAATGGGTGCCACTATTGTGTTTCCTGATTTGTTATTGGTTCGTGCAATATTACGTCATTCTTAGCCAATCACAGTGATCAATGTATGATGCGACGTTGATTCGTTAACATTGATGTTTATGACAAAAAAATCTTTAAATTGACATTCAACGTTTTTTGACGTGACAACGTCTTATAATTTGATGGAGCCGGCTGCACGCACGAAAAAACATGACTCATGCGGCGTTACCTCGCTCTGAGGCGTTCCATTTAAGGCTTAAAGTGCAAGCGAGAGCGCGCAACGAGCGACAAAGAGGCACAATCGGCCTCCGCGTTCGGCAGCGTTCGACATCTGTCTCTCTCCTACTTGAGTGAGCGATGCATCCGCGTGGACAGCTGCTATACAATAATACATTAAATTTACATGTTTTCGTCAAGTATGAAGTTCAGTGAAAAGTGAATGTGGTGTCAATTGTTTATAACAACAAGAATTGCGATAATTGAAACCATTCCATCAGTATTTTCTTATGACGTTGTCACGTTCAACTATCGTCAGTAAACCGACTTTACAGACAACCGATTTTTTGTTTGTTAAAAACGTTGTTTTTTTCGAGAACGGTAAGAGGCAAGGTTCTTTGAAACTGTGGACTGAGCTGTAGTATTGTCTGCGTTACGTAGACATAAATTTATGAGAGCAAACAACAATCGCCCGTTTTTCAATGTCATCCTGACTAGCTTTTCTTTGTCCTTGTTCTCAATATGTCGGAGAACAAATATTATTGAACAATACATCTTTTTTTTTGTGTGTTTAAGTGTACGAATTCGATTCACCTGATGTTACGGAAGGTAATAGGTGAAATATTATTGTCACTATTATTGACTGTGATTATTCAAGTTACACAACACCTCGTGCATCCATTGACAGTAGTTTGGGGCGGAAAGGTACTTTCTAGTTAAAATTTCGTAAATTCCAAATATGCTTACGTTATGTACTTATAGAATTGGTAAAAATTTAATATCGTATATTCAAAATCCTCGTCTAAAAAAGAAATACATTTTGACGTAAAACGGGCTGTCACCTGTCACTTCGTTTGTTTTTGGCGCGTTTAACCAAAACATTTCTTCAGTGTTAATCTGTTTATATCTTCTATATATATAAAAATGAATTGCTGTTCGTTAGTCTCGCTAAAACTCGAGAACGGCTGGATTTGGTTAATTTTGTTCTTGAATTATTTGTGGAAGTCCAGAGAAGGTTTAAAAGGTAGATAAATGTGACAATGCTTGAAATTAAATAATAAAATAACAATTTTGTTTTCCCTTTGATATGTCCTCCGTCGGACGGATTCCTTTTGTTTGTTTTAAGTTTATTTTGTACAAAAATTTAGGTCTTTTATTTATCGACGCGGCAGACTTCGTAGTTCCTCAAGCACTACGAAGTCTGCCGCGTAGCTAGAATTTGAGAAAATGTCTGATCCACAATAGTTTATTGTTTGTCTGAATAGTCAGATATAATCTGTCATAATATAATCCGAGATTAACGCGAACGATTATATTATGTATTTCTCATGTAAATATATATTTCATTATTCCCTTGAGGGTACTCCAATGTTAAGTAAGCACAAAGTAATTCAGGATGAGTCTATGAGCTATGGTGATTGTCTCAAGGGGGTTTAGCTGTAAGTCTGTTTGAACCATTAACCTCATTTTTTTAAAACGTTTTCGCCGGATTTCGTCTGCCGTATACATAATTAAAACTACTTTTATGCTTTAAACTCGCGTGACAATGAAAACTGTGTAGTTTTGGAAATGTTTGAAATAATATAATGATGATCAAAACCATAAGCCTCTACCGTGATATCCTCCTATTTCAAACGAGGCTTGTGGCGATTACTTTATTTAATTTATTTTTTATTGCTTAGATGGGTGGACGAGCTCACAGCCCACCTGGTGCTAAGTGGTTACTGGAGCCCATAGACATCTAGTAAATGCACCACCCAACTTGAGACATAAGTTCTAAGGTCTCAGTACAGTTACAACGGCTGTCCTACCCTTCAAACCGAAACGCATTACTGCTTCACGGCAGAAATAGGCATGGTGGTGGTGCCTACCCGTGCTGACTCACAAAAAGTCCTACCACCAGTAAATACTTAACAGTACTTAACGTTACATACGTTACGTAGGCAGCGGTTTGGCTCTGCCCTTGACATTGCCGACGTCCATGAGCAACGGTAACCATTCACCATCAGGCGGACAGTATGCTATTCCGCCCAAGGGCAAATAAAAAAATAAAAAGTTTACTACCTCATCTATAAAGACGGCAGTAGAATAAAACGATACATGGGCGTTTGGTCGTATTACGCTTACAGTCCTGAATTTAAATACCCATTTTATTATAAGCGTGGGCGTGGCTGTCGTACAACCGGGTTTTCCCGCTTTTCGTGTTCATAAACAAAAGTATAGTAACGATAGTAACGATCTGCCCACGAATTTGTACAATGTTGATGCTAAATTTAGAAAGGTCGGTTCATACACACACGATTTTTATAATAATACACATACCCGATCTTGCAGAACGAATGGTAAACAATCGGCGTCGCCGTAAGCATGTCATTTCGGAGCCTCTCGATCCCCTAACGATGCTTTTAGGTACCCTAAGCACCGGTCATCATTCTCGTCGAACCCGTCGCTTGTGACGGAGGGCTCGGGGAGTAAATTAACCCACAGAGTTTCTCGCTGGATCTTCCCAGTGAGTCGCGTTTCCGATCCGGTGGTAGATTCTGCGAAGCACTGCTCTTGCTAGGGCTTGTGTTAGCAACGTCCTCAGGTTAGAGCTCCGTAAAGTTCACCTACTCGTTTGGCGACGCTGGCATAGTCTTCCAAGGTTACCAGCTTAGGTAGGAAAAATAAAATTAATAATAATAATCGGCCTATAGTCACCCGTTGCTGGATACAGACCTCTCCCGATTTATATTATTGACGATCTTCGGTTTTCTTCATAAGCTCCTTGTCACCCTTTGCTAGCTATCGCACCACCTAGTCGGAGGAGTTTCACGTTGCGATTTTTCACATCTAAGAGTGTCTAATGTCCTTGTTTGCATTGACTGTCCAAAAGAATTTTCGGTGCACTGCTAGAAGGCACATTTTGCCTATTTCTGCACTTAGTATCGGATGTATCGTCAGCTCGACAATCGCCAATTACCAGTTAGGTTTTTTGTGAATAACTTTCTCTCGGATGTCTTTTTTCAGTACACCGAAGTTCTGAATGTCGAAATAAATTGAGATTGTGTGTGCGAAACTTCTGGAAATTTCTGCGAATTTTGCCAGAGCGTATCCGTTTTTTTATGACTCACTAGGTACCGTTACGTTTTCACTTTTTACGCTAGACAGAATAAGGAAATAAATATACATAATGATTGAAGCGTTACCGATAGACGCAGCAATCTGTAATTGTATATTTTTCAAACATATACGTCGATTTCTTATGACTATACTGTCCAATAGGTCGTTGATAGCTGATGCTTTTTTTGGAGTGCCAACATCCAGTACCAAGTTTCATCACAATCAGATAATCGATTTAGGAACATGTACAGTAGAAATAAACAAATATCTATTTATGTTGTGATAAGTAAGGCTATAATTTTGTACAATATAACGCATTATTGTATAGTGATAATTTGATGTATTGTCGCGGTGGGAACCTTTTGCTGCAACATTACATTGCCCTCGAGATTCATTTGGGCAATAAAATTTGCTTTTTATTGTTTTAAAATAAACCATTTTGTGCTTTAGTTGGCACGATCATCGCTCGTGTACAAGCGCTATGTTTTTATCGCTACAATTTTGTCAACAAAGTGGACGCTCAAACTATTTGTTTCTCATTAAAATCCAGTGAAACATTTAGTTCGAATGAGAGTCAACAATTATTTTTTGAACAGAGAATTAGACTATATCATAATATTCAAATGTTGGTGAATAGCAAGCACCTTAGTAGTCTGCGACCACGTAAACCGTAAAGCAGCTGTACAGCAATACATGGTACATAGTACAATAAAGTAAAAATTATTAACGTTACATTAAATCGTAAATCTACGTTTAATTATGTCTTTAATACGTGGCAAATCGAAGAAAATATTAAATTCAAAACCATTTACTTTGTAGCACCATATACTGACAAATTTGCGTTTGTGGCAAAATACTTGATTCAGATAAATAATTTAATTAATTTCATATCGAATCTGGTGTCATATGTTATGTTTATTGTGTTGGTGGGATCTAAGTTAAGAAAATGTGGAGTTAAAATTAAAATCGTGAATTTTATGATGTCCCTAGTCAAACGCGGTCCATTTTGCTGGCCCATCTTTGGTTTAGCTTTGTTCCGGTCGCTATCAAACTTCATTAATAGAATCACCTGCGATCAATCTGAACATTTCTTGGAAAACGTCATCGAAATCGGTCCGCTTTGGAAGTCTATAGGAAATATATGAAGTCGTCGTGGCCTGCGGGATAAGACGCTCAGTATGATACATTCGTATCTATTGTTGCGACTGTACCGGTGTTCGAACCCGCAGGCATGTACAAAGTTTTCTCATAGTAGTCACACAGTAAATTGATGATAAATTAAAAGGCATACCTACATATTTCTGAAAGGAAATTAACTCGTTATGTACTGTTGTAACGAAGTGTAAATAGCATAATTTTAGACAGTGACAATACCCAATTTACCCTTGTTATGGCCTGGCGGACGTACTTAGGGCTTGCTTCCAATTTTGCGTCAGCTGTTTTAAATTCTGTAAGGCTTTCACAAGGCTAGACATAATTAATAACGGCTAAGCATGGAGTTAATGACTGTAGGAAATTTAACCCAAGGTTACCCAAAGGAACCTTTTTAGAAGTTAGTGAACATGGCATTTTTGTTTTGTTCACACTATCGAAGTGTAATTGTTTTTTCCTACAAACCATGGTGCTCTGGTCTGAATTCCCTCCAAAGCGTTCTCATAATTATACGATATATTTACTATCCACTAGGAAAGGCTAAATCCTCGTCTGCTCAGATAAAAAGAATAATATGCATAAGAAAATGAACGCTAATTGTTTATTTAAAGCCGTCGAATGCAGTAAACAATTTACTCATGGGATGGATGGAGACAGGCTTAATGCCGTTTTTAAGTTTTACAAGAATCTCTGTAGATTGAACTGGTTAGTTTTTTATAGCTTCTCTTTTTCTTAGAATCGAACTATAAACAGTTTTTTTCTCCCTATCCTCTTCGAGCAGGACGATGACCAAATTAGATATCTTGAAAACCGTATTGATTGGCGAGGCTTAAAATCTTGATTATCCGACCGAATTTTTTTTTGCCCTTCTTATAGACATTAAAAAAAATTCAAATTTAAATCCTTGACGTTTATAAAACTACACTCATTACAGCCCTGCACATAAATTTGTACTACAGTCCACCTCACAATACAACCGGCTTATCTGTGCACACACCGATGAACACGAGACCGTTTTGTTACTATTAAAAATTAACAAAATGGTTTAATTGTGTTGTATTCGCTTTTTGCGAGTCGTAGAGTCGTTTTTGCGTCAATCTGAGGTTTCGAATATTTTACTAGTTTATTGGTCCATGGACGACCATGGACCATGGATGGTGCAGTATTCGAAACGTCAGAAATATTATAAGAACAATAAAAAAAACGCGTAAAAGTAGTTTTAAAATGGTTAAAGATAGTCAATTTTTTTAAGCTATTGCATAGCTTTTATCGTGGGCTTTGAGGGCGCTGACCGAATCAAGAAATTCCGTAACGAAAATAAAACCTAACACCTACCTACCGTGTAGCTCGCGTTCAACACATTCACACGTTGCGCTTGTGTAGTGTTTGTGAATAAGCGAGCGGCGTGACTTCGCACTGCATGCGCCTCACGAAAATTCTGCCCATCTCTCTCTCGAGCGGTCTAGCTTATGAGTGTGAAGGGGACAGTTAATGTTTATAAACATAGCACGGTCTTATTTTATTATTGTTTTAATATTAAATTATTATTGTCTGATTATAATTGCATAAGTTGATAAAAATTATATTCAATAGCTTTACCGCGGCAGTCGGGGGAGTGCCACATTTATTCTAATATTTATTATAAATAAAGTTTCGTAAATCATTAATAAGAGATAATCGATGTGCCTGCCAAAAAAATAATTTAAATTGAAATTGGCCCTTTGATTAGAAAGGTTGCTTGCTCACCCTTGGTTAAGAACATTTAACAAAATGTGTGATTGCTATTGGTTATAGAAACATTTATCCGTGATCGCCGGATGGATTTGTGATCGTATGCCAATATAGAGCAATGTACTTAGTGCGAGTTTTTTAACGTTCTCGATAGCGTAAAAGTTAGCTCATATTTGTATGGAATGGGATCGTTTGCTTATGTTTGCCACTAGAGGCGCTGTTTCAATTGCATACAAAATTGCCTTAACTTTTACGCTATCGAGAACGTACGGTAATGAGTACTGGTGGTAGGACACATTGTAAGTCCACACGGGTAGGTAACACCATCCTGCCTATTTCTACCGTGAAGCAGTAATGCGTTTCGGTTTGAAGGGTGGGTCAGCCGTTGTAACTATACTTGAAACCTTAGAACTTAAATCTCAAGGTGGGTGGCGCGTTTACGTCGTGGATTTCTATGAGCTCCAGTTACCACTTAACACCAGGTGGGCTGTGAGCTCGTCCACCCATCTAAGCAAGAAAAAAAACGTTAAGAAACTCGCACTAAGCACACAGAGTACTGAAAATATCCTGAATAGTATTTCCCTTTCATTTGCATCACATAACGAAATATTCTAGGCTTCGCTACGACGTAGCATTCATCGTAGCGTCATTGTAGACACGTAGAAGCATTTCCGTAGCACGATCTGCAGCCTCTTGTGTTGAATAGATAACTTAATAGTGGCTTATAAGTCTACATATTAACTGAAATAATTTCATACGAATATCATAGAATAGTAAATTATTAAACGGTTGCTTAATTCAAATGACCGAATTTAATTAGCATTAGGTAGCCACGACAAAGGAATTACAAGTCAAACAAACCTTCCGCTAACAATAACCGTAAGAGCTTTTGAATATAATAAAAGAACTTTATGCTAACATTACGTTGGACGTGGAGAGGCAAGCAAGGTCGCAGGCTGCGCGGGACACGATCATGACCTACTTCCGGGTCAAGATCAAACGGAAGTGAGGTATACAGTTTGTGGTACGCTTGCGTATCGACATGCTAGTCGAAATGAATGGACCCGGTTCAAAGTTTATTTGTTCGAACAAAGATTTTAAAATTGATTAATTTATTTATACTAGAGGTCCCGCAGGAGTCGAAATTCGACGATAATTAATTGGAATTGTAAGCTTGTACACTATTATTATTGTATTTTATACTTCTATAATCACAAATTTCGCCAAAACTACACTATTAAAAAATATTAACTAAGACAAACAATATTTAATCTATTCTCAATTTGACAACAGACGTCAAGAACAAAATAAATAGTATGCATGCGTGTGTGCGTCAAATACATGGTATGCAGTGTGTGTAATGTTTTCTTTATTGATTTAATGTATCTTTTATGCATTACTTTAAAAAAATATTAGCATTGTGCACTTCTTCTCTGTATTCTCTATAAGTGTGGAAATTTTCATACTCCTCCGTCCGCGCAATTTTCGTAGAAAGGGATACAAAGTTTTTGCTTCACGTATTAATATATAGATTGTATTCTATTTATAGTACTCTTCTTGTTAAATTTATTTATATTGTATTCTATTTATAGTACTCTTCTTGTTAAATTACGTGAATTTGCTTCGTTCGCAATTATTTAGTAATTAAAATCTTACCTTAAAGCGTCAGTCTTTGACCATCACATGAGGTCGATTTTCATATTTGTTTTCGTTTATTATTCTCGTCGTAGCCAACTGTAATGTGTTATTAAGCGGTACTCAATGACCCTAAGTGAACATTTTTCTCTTATCCTTTGGTTGCTGGAAACAAACATACATTTGGGAATAGAAATAAAAGCAAAAACTTTAAATTCACGACTCTGCACCCTCTCAGCCGACAATGAAGAGACCGCTAATCTATGAGTCTGTCATAAAAGGTAAGACAAAATATTATAGTATATTCTTCTTCTTCTTCTTCCAGTGCCTCTTCAATCCTGAAGGTTGGCCGTTAGCTTTCTATATTCGTTTTTATCTGCAGCCAGCCGGAACAGCTGTTCGACGGAGGCAATACCGGTCCACTCCCGGATATTCCGGAGCCATGATTTCTTTCTTCGCCCAGCACGTCTCTTTCCGTCCACTTTGCCCATAATTATCAGCTGGAGTAGCATGTATCGATCGTTCCTGAGCACGTGGCCGAGATACTCTATCTTGCGCTTTTTGATAGCAGGCAGCATTTTCCGGGACATATGAACGCGCTGAAGCACGGTTTCGTTC
The DNA here is from genome assembly GCF_030269925.1 of Bombyx mori. Classification (NCBI taxonomy): domain Eukaryota; kingdom Metazoa; phylum Arthropoda; class Insecta; order Lepidoptera; family Bombycidae; genus Bombyx; species Bombyx mori. The sequence continues at coordinate 8,846,969 of NC_085120.1, read as the reverse complement.
CTGACCCTCTGCGTCCAACCAATGCGTAACATGCGACGGTAGCACCACATCTCGAATGCCTGTAGGCGTCTTGTAGTGTCCTCTTTGTCCCTGTCCACGTTTCGCAACCATACATGACGATAGGCCAGATATAGCACATGAGTAGCCTGACTCGGAGCTTTATATTCAGTTGACGACAGCAAAGAACTTTCCTCATTTTATTAAAAGAGGCTCGAGCAGTTTCTATCCGGGTCTTGATTTCTTGATCAGATTCCCATGCTTCGTTTACCCAAGCCCCTAAATACTTGTACTGTCGTACCCGCTCTAGTTGTTTCCCAGCTACAGATACGCTTGAACTCAAATCCGGGTTTCTTGAGACTACCATGAACTTGGTCTTACTTATGTTTATCGACAACCCGGCTTCTTCGCTGCACTCATTAACCTTATTCACAATTGCTTGCAAATCGGCTTCCGATGCTGCAATAAGGATAGTGTCGTCCGCATAACGCAAGTTGTTAACGATGTATAGTATATTAGCGGTCACAATAAAAAAAATTAATTTCGCATTATTTCACAAGGCAATTGTTGTGATTGTTGTATAGATACTCCATACTCCTCTATCATATATTATTTCTTCGCTAACTCCCCTCTTACACATATCGTCTTTCACGCAATCCATCCATTTCTTCTTAGGTCTTCCTCTTCCTCTATATCTTTCCACATTCATAGTTAACACTCTCTTACCAATCTCATTTTCATTTCGTCTCATCGCATTTCCATAGGATCCCAAACGCGAACTTGACAACTGTCACAGGTGCTACTTTCAGACTTCTTTTAACATATTCATTCCCTATTCTATTAATTCTCCATTCACTCATTCCATAATACAGTAAGTCATATAATATAAAAATCTATTATCAAAAAAAAGAACATAATATTCCTAACCTAAAAGTACATGTTATTATCCGCATATAAAAATCTTTGAGATAGTATTTCCTATGTGTTTAGGGTATTCACACAACAAGTCTTCCTTGCTTGTAGCCGTCGTGAGTGTAATCCTTGACTTTACATAATAGCATTGTCAGTAACGGGAATAGCTGCTTGTGAATCTTATTACAAAACGTATACTGATCAAATTGCCTTGTGACACAACACATAATATGTATAATCTCGCAATTTCTTAGCGGAATGATTTGAAATAAAACTGTCAAAAGGTTATAAGTTTTTAAATGTCTATCAGTAGTTCGATTGGATTCAATCATTATTGGGCCGTCACCAAAACGAAGTAAGCGTACTAAACGATTAAAAATATGTTATCGTGACTTTAATAACAGGGGTTAAAGTATGAAATTGCCGTTCTATTGTAATAGGTACTTCCAATTGACATAGAACCTTCATGGTTTGAATTTTTGTAGTGAAACTCTTTTCAAATGGTACCTATGAGGTTCTTCTTTTAAAAAAAATGTGCAATATTCGATTATCGACTTTCAGTTGTTTTTTTTATTCAGCTTAGACAAGTAAGATGGATACTTCGAAAGTTTGAGTGATTTTTTAATATGAGTTCTAAGAACTAACGCTGCAGATACTACTACTAGTACTACATACTAATACTACAAATACATAAAATCTTTCTATATGTCTTCCCATATTAAATGCTTAAACATTTTTTTTTTTTAAGATAAATTTCAACCTCTCAGGGTTATAGTCATCATCATACAGGAAGAAGTAGCGTGGGTAAGTGTCCCATAACGCGAACCGACGCCACGACTAAAGTTGCCAAAAACCAGCGTAGGATCAGGCAACAGTGTATATCTGTGGGCTGGAAAGATAGATATTTTTTTATTTTTTTTATTGCTTAGATGTGTGGACGAGCTCACAGCCCACCTGATGTTAAGTGATTACTGGAGCCCATAGACATCTACAACGTAAATGCGCCACACACCTTGAGATATAGTTCTAAGGTATCAGTATAGTCACAACGGCTGCCCCACCCTTCAAACCGAAACGCATTACTGCTTCACGGCAGAAATAGGCGGGGCGGTGGTACCTACCCGTGCGGACTCATAAGAGGTCCTACCACCAGTAATTACGCAAATTATAATTTTGCGGGTTTCATTTTTATTACACGATGTTATTCCTTCACCGTGGAAGTCAATCGTGAACATTTCTTGAGTACGTATTTCATTAGAAAAATTGGTACCCGCCTGCGGGATTCGAACACCGGTGCATCGCTTCAACACGAATGCATCGGACGTCTTATCCGTTAGGCCACGACGACTTATTAGAATAGGTCGTATTTGGAATTAGCTCATTGTTCAAAGTGCTTTATTAATATCCAGTTTATCCAATAGTATCCCATCTCGTAAAACGCCATTTTTATCATCACACAGCCCACCACCAGAGTAGAGTTCATCCATCCTACCTGGTGCCACTGCGATCATTCACAATGCATTTCCAGAGATATTTTTTGCTACGTACCATCCGGATTTGGATTGAATTCCTCTCCACGGTGTTTCCCAAGCACTATGACCAACTTCAAACGAGGTATGTGAAGAGCGCTTAACGGTAGACAGCGGCTTGGCTCTGCCCCTGCCATTGCTGAAGTCCATGGGCGACGGTAACCACTCACTATCAGGCGGGCTCTACCTAAAAAGGCAATAAAAAAAAATTTAAAACGAATTTGTTCCAAAACGCTTAACGTTCAATACTCCAGTCAATAGAAATAAAGGTAAATGGCATACTAATTGAGTAATTGCAGCTGATCTGTGGTGTTACTAAGACAAATGTACGTTACGTCATTGCTGACGTTGATTAATGATTGTGAATTTTAATTCCGCAAGTGGATCGGGACTTAATTGAGTTCCGGACTTGTTTTAGAACGTAATCCGTTTGAGGGAGTGCTAGCTTTATTTATTAGTTAATTTTTTCATTACGTTTCTTCCTGTTAATCCTCTTTAAAGACTAGCAGTTGTGATTCTTCTCCAATCGTTTTTTTTTTAAATATATAGTAGACTTCTCATGCCATTTCTCAAGTAGATACTTAGACTGTTTTCTGTAGATCATCTGAGGGTTTGTGAGTATCTTGGTGGCTGTGTTTATTGGGTCTTTTAATATCACGCGTACAGTATATCCGTTTGACGAGAAAATGAAAAATTGATACTTCAGTATTGGTTAAGAATTTAAATCAGCTTTTGGAAGTATAATTCTAATAAAAAAAATTTTTCTTAGATGGGTGGACTCGCTTACGGCCCACCTAAGTAAGCGGTTACCGAAGCCCATAGACATTAACCATCTTTACCTATCTAGAGAAGTGGGTTCTAAGTGTCAGTTTTCTAATACAACGGCTGCCCCATTCTTCAATCCAAAACCCATTGCTACTTTATAATGCTAAATAGGCTACCTTCCTGTGTGGGCTCAAGAGACGATCTACCACCAGTTATCGAGATAGTGATTTTGTTTGTGTGTGTTTTCCATGACACAGAAACAAATTAGCAAATGTTTTCCCTGTAGCGATATATTTGATATTGTCTTTTGTTTTAACGATGCAATACATTATTCGTTTATTATTGAATATTATATTCGATCATATTCGATTTTTGTGATATAGACAATAGTAAAAAAAAAGGTACATTTGACCAGAATAATGAACCATAATCGCCATTCAGAGTTATAAAGTGTTTTATATTATATAATTATTTTCATGTAATTATTGAAATTGATCTTGTAAAAATATTAATGCTTTTCGGAATCATTATGACATTGAATATTTTGATATCAAAAGACTTTAAGTTGACTATTGATTTTTTTTTCAGAATAGCCTTTGTAGATGACATAGTTGATATTTGTGATCAATGTCGGTACTGGGAATCTGGAATAAAAGAGCACAGCCATATTGCTGACAAAAGCAGCTCTCATTTATCTACAGAAAGACATATGGCATGTCATAGCGTTCAACAAATAACGTTCTGGGAATTCATTCTGGCTCCGAAATAAAATAAATAAGACATCAAATTGAGTTTCAAGCATCGTTTTTCGCATTAATAAGAGTATCTTTAAAATCGTTAATAACTCAAATTGTTATATATCGAAGAATTTCAGTACCGTTATTAGAATTCACTAGAAGTTTATTATGTTTTGAAAGAAATAAAAATCCTCAGTAGTTTGAAATTGTCCTTAGATAATTTCTTAAGAAAATTTCTATTGTGTAAGTGCAGGAGATGACAATATATTGCTAATATTAATTTTTATTTCTTGTAGAAAATTTATAATTATTTTCTTCTGTATTTATCTAATTTCTTAAAAAAAATATTTTTTACTTATAAATGAATCTTTATTTAAAACTTTTCTGAACTAGAATTGGCGAATAGTCATTCCGATTAGTGTCAGAAATACTCAATCTTATACCATACTTTTAAATGTCACGGGAATAGTATGAGCAAAATAATGACGTTTCTAACATTAACATTGGCATCGAAAGCTCCGGACGTTCAAGGCAGTCATATCAGGTCAAGATCATGCCCCGTTCCCGGTTTGACCTGGTTTTCGGTCATGACCAAACTGATAATACGCAGCTGTACCCGTATTTAGAATATTGCGTTTAAATGACTGTTTGTTATGATGGTTTGTTGAATACAAGCCGGTGCGGAATTTAAAAAAAAATTACACAAATACTCTCGTGTATTTTGATATTCTCATAATAATGATGGTATGATATTTTATTTTGCTTCTAATTTTAGCAATTTAGGTTGTGAGGTTTTATGTTTCAATTAGTATGAGTACTGCTCATAATACGATATAAATGTATTTTTTCTTGACTCGGTCCATACGAGATAAATTTTGTTATTGCAATGAAATGCAAAACTAGTGATTTGTTAATTGACGAGCGTGACTTAAGCTCAAAGTTTCTCATGTATTTTTTTCTGAAGTTCAGAGGATCTAACAAGACATGGTAATTGAAAAAGAAAGACAGAAAGCACAGGTTCGTTATTTTGGAATTACATCTATTTTTGTACTCTTAATAAGTAGATGTTAAATAGATGTTATCTCTGTGCGGGTAGCTGTCAGAACACAAAATGCCTGAATTTCGCTAGCGGCATTTTTAAGATAAGTTTGCATATATAAAACCATAAAATAATAAAATAAAATAAAATAACATAACATTTAGATCTCGGTCCGCTGAGTTTCTCGCCGGATCTTCTCAGCGGGTCGCGATTCCGATCCGGTAGTGGATCCAATAGCAAAGTAGCTGCCCTTGAGCTGTTAGGTCTTTTTTGGAGGCGCTCCTGGAGAAACTGGGATCGCCTCCGGGCCACCAGTAATCCTCTCTTTAAATAACCCGCTCGATGAAAGATCATCCTATTGTCGTTACCCTAACCCAAAGCTTTTGCAATAAGCCTTAAATTGATAATTAAAAGTTTTATGATTTTACATATAAATGAATCTACAAATCAATTGATATTTTGTGGATCAAAGACAAACAACTCTTTACCTCGGTAAAATTCAGTTTCAGGAAGTATTTCATTCTTTCTGAATTACAATTCTAGTAGTTATAACTGGGCTAAGTGATTAATATGAAATCATGATAATATATTTTTATGTTAGTGAAATTCGTATTTCCGCATTCGACAAATATGGACCCGTATTTTCATCGGTACTAGTCTTGAAAGGCTCAAGCTCCCTCTAAAGTTTACAAGTTCAAAGGTCCCCAAAACACTTCACTAATTAGAAAGTTGAGACAACACCATATTTGTCCTTACAATACGGAGCCTTTTGTTATCATATATAGATATGCATATCTGTATATCTCATAGTAACTGACAAGAGCTAGCAACCTGTTATTTTATGAACCTTTTTACTTTTTGGTCTTAAGTTGTATGGTAGTATTTGTATTAGTGGTGATGACTATGGTCTCACTTGGCCATTTTAACAATGAACGAATGAAATGTAAATTATTTTGCCTGATTAATGCAAAACAAATATGCAATCAAACAAATAGACAATACAGAATAATGGTTTTGTAATATAGAAAATTAATGTCAAAAAGAAATAATCTTGTTCAGGTCTATATTACGCCAATTGCTTATAACATTTTAAATACAATTTAATTACGATTTTATATGTATTTATATTAGTACATGAGAGTAACATTAAGGTCCTTATTTGATATTTATTTGCAAAAGGATATACTATGAATGTTCTCGCTCTTTCAGCTATGACTGATTCTATCAATAAGCCGACATTAATTAGTATTGTTTGTACAAAAATAACCAAAATTTTTTGAAAGTTATTATTGTTTTTAGAAAATAACTTGAAAATTTACTGTTACAACTTTAAAACGATTCGGTATTTGTAACTAAAGAAACTGTAAGAGTATAGAAGTAGGTAATTAAATTAACTGAAACTTTATCCTAAAATTTAGAAGCAACTTGTAAAATTAATTACAGACAATTATTCAAGTAATGCATGCCTAAACGAAGGGATATTATTTAATTGGAGTCGTGTCTTACGATTATTCATGCTATTGATAATAGAACACCGCCTTTGAAAGCAACGAAATAAATAAAAATGATGTTAAGATTAGTTTTTTTTAAGGAATTTTATAACCTGGTAACTAAGACCATGGGTCATGTCTTATTTTAATTTATATTCTTATTTTTATGAAGAGTTATAATATGGAGTGAAATGAAATGAAGATGATTAATTTGAGACATTAATCAACTGGGACGAAATTAAATGAAATGAGATGAGATGATATGGGAAGAAATCTAATGCGTATTATTGATTTACGTATTTATATTTTTTTAGGGTATTTTGGTGTTGAGTCGTTAACAAAACCTATCTTTTATTACACAACGTTATTCCTTCATCGTGATTGATACGATATATATCCTTATATGTATCCTTTAGGCCAGGACGACTTCGATTGATTATAAGATTTGGGTATATGGTCTAGAATATCACCAGCCAGACATATTGGATAGTAGCGTACTGTAAGTAGTATGTTGCCTTACTGTGATCACCAACCGACATTACTAATAGTACGGCCTATTATAAGCCTGAAAAAGTAGGTACCATCATACTGCCATTTCTGCTGTGAAGCAGTCATGCAATGCGGCTCGCAGGGTAGGGCAGACGCTATAGAGGATAATTGAGAAGTCATGTCATAAAGTGGATTTATTGATATTCATATTCTCTTTGCAATAGATGGGCCGTGAGATAGTTTTTTATTTTTTTATTGCATAGATGGGAGGACGAGCTCATAGTCCATCGGCTGTTAAGTGGTTACTGGAGCCCATAGACATCTAGAACGTGAATGCTGCCACCCTTGCGATATGAGTTCTAAGGTCTCAGTATAATAACAACAGCTGCCCCACCCTACAAACCGAAGTGCATTACAGCTTCACGGCAGAAATAGGCAGGGTGGTGTTACCTACACGTGCGGACTCATAAGAGGTCCTACCACCAGCAGTTCACTCAAATGTACGAAGAAGAAAAAAACTGCTAACATTCTGAAGTAGCAGAAACTTGCAGATTTATTAAGGGAAAAATTTGTAAAAGCGTTAGGCCGGATCAAAACGGGAACCGGAACCCGGATGAGAATAATGCAAACGAGCGGGTCGGTAAACTTTGGAATTTATAAATTTTCAGGTACATTATAATATGTTTTCTGGACATATTAAACAGAATACCAGGGTAATCAATTGTCCGCTTGATAATAATGACGGATGTTCATATCTATACTAATACATAAATCTACAGTGGTTTTTACGGATGTTCCGTTAGAACTACTGTACCATGCATCCGCTTGACTTGAAACTTGGTGTCCATGTAGAAAATACATGTACTTAATGGATAGGCTAATATTTATATGAGTGTTGGACTCCCTACACCAATTGCAGGGGCTTTAATGATGAGAATCTTTATGGGGGTGAGAAATAATAATGTTAATTTTAAATGCCCAGCGAAGCGGACGGGCTCAGCTAGTATACGTATAAAAGTAGAAAGTAGGTTGAGGAAGAACGGCGAATAAAGAGAAGAAGAAGTCTGGTGGCCAATGAAATAATTCCAGAAGACAGCGTGCTAATTTATGCTGACGTAAAGTTTAATATCTAGTAAGATAATCTTTTTAGCCAACAACCTAAGACTAAAAAGAACGGATTCCATAATCTGGCACTAGGAAATAGCTCGAAGTCCGCTTCGTGCCTTCCTAATAGGAAGCAAGAGTCCCGATATTCTTGTTATTCAACTTCACTTTCTCGATTGAGCCCTCGGAATGAGCAAATCTATCTTTAGATCTGTTCTATTGGATCTGTTATTGAATGTAATAGATCTGTATCAATGGTATCAACGCCAGAACAGATCTAATACCGGTCTGTTCTGGCGTTGCACACCAGTTAATACATTCCAAAATACTATGACGTTTGAAGTACTTCTATTGATCGATTGAGTAGCGATGACGTCAATAATGATGACGTCACGAAATTTGTTAGAGTCGTTACACGTCTAAAACTTCCTGCACACTATTGCAATTTTCGATTAGGATATCGGGAACTTATTCTTGTTTGTTGGGATAATATTTTGTATGGACATTTTAGCATAAGTTTTGGAATATATTTGACATTCGATCAGCTTGTAGCGACTCTAGATCGATCTGTCAATAATCTGACACTACAAAAGAATAAAATGTATATATATCGGTAAAGGGTGCTCTTTGGGGCCGTTGCCTTCTCTAGAATACTTATTGAGTAGGCTGTGTAATGTTACTCGAGCAGAAAACAGAGTAGTTAATTTAATAACGAGCCGTTAGGTAGTTCCTAGACTTATTGTCCGCGCGGTGGTTGATCGGTAAGTGAGTTCCATCCGGCCCGAACAAACACTTATCTAGACTCTTCCGAAGCGATGACACTTCCCCGTTTGCGTCTCGTTGTCACATCAGTTCCCGTTTATTTGAATGTTGAGATATACAAACAGAATCCTTTGGGACTACAATAATGTCCACGGTAGCGCGGTCTCCGTCAATGTTCCTTCGGAGTTGTCCGATTGCGCTGAATAATGACTAATTTTAACTAATTTTAACTAATTTTGACTAATTTTAATTGAAATAGATGTTTTTTCTAATTGTCTCACAACTCACAGGAAAAATCTGTCGCGGATCACCTCCCAATTAAATATAAATTAATCTTAAGCAATGAATGAAATGTAATCAAATCTTAGCTGTATATTTTTTTTATTTTTGATGTTAATGCACTGTCGATTGCACCTATAATTGAGGTGACATCTGCCATGAACTTTTGTCAACAAATGCACTTTGTTGGTGCAACTTAATAAATAAATAAATATGAGTTCTAAGGTCTCAGTATAGTTACAACGGCTGCCCCACCTTTCAAACCGAAACGCATTACTGCTTCACGGCAGAAATACGAAAGAAAGAAATTCGTTGTCGTCGTGGCCTAAAGGATAAGACGTCCGGTGCATTCATGTTCATCAGAAATAGGCAGGGTGGTGTGACCTACCCGTGCGGACTCACAAGAGGTCCTACCACCAGTAAAGGTCATTGTCAGAAGAAGCTCCGAACAAAATAAATTTAATTAATAATTTAGATTTTAAAAGCATAAGACGCCTGTTATGCTAATTCGTAAGTCATCGCCTTTAATATTCATTAAGTGTTTGACCTTTTACGGTTTTAGCTTAAAAGTCGCGAGGTCACTCAGATTTCAGCTTACGTTCTCGGATCTCGTAATTTACGTAATATTGAAACGGAAAACGTTTTTAATTTCTTTTCGCGTCATCGGAATGTGTATAATTGAGTCGACTATTATCAAAGCCGGCAATGTGACTTTTGGAAAATTATTGGTAAATCAGAAAAACGAATTATTGACTTTGTATTCCATTGGCAGTCACAGAACTCTTCTGAACGACATCTTAGATAAATAACAGGTTAAGTATTAACCTTTATTTAATGCAGGTTTTGAACCGTATTCTTTGAAGGAGACGATTATATTCAAATCAATCTGTATTTACATATCAATAACATTTTTTTGTCCAAATGCACAGATTGCCACCTTTGATAATAGACGACTCAATTGTTACCCGAATCGATTAGATCGTTATAGTTATTTGTTTTATAAATTTCCAGTATAATCATATTTTAAAACTAGCAGCCCGTCTTGGCTTCGCATAGGAAGTAGCGCACGCGATGTAAATAATTTTAGGTAATTTTCTTACACATTGGGTTACATTATTGGAGTTTCAGTAAGGATTCCTAATTTTTTTGAAAATGAAATAAATATAGCCTATGTCACCCGGGGATAGCGTAGCTTTCCAACAGAGAAATAATTTTTTAAATCGGTTCAGTAGTTTCGGAGCCTATTCAATACAAACAAACAAACAAATCTTTCCTCTTTATAATATTAGTATAGATTAAAATAATGATTGCTTTTGGATCGTTTAGTACGTAATGTAAGCAGCGGCTTGACTTTCATCAATGACAGTGCCCAGTCAGTATCAGGTGGACCACATTTAGCTTCTTATTCATTTAAAAAATTAAGAGACCAAAGGGGATTGCCCACTCTCCATAGTGTGCTAGGCCCAAAATGGACATCAAATATTACTATAAAAATGTACTGATTCAAATTCTTAAATGTATTGGATATCTAAAAAATATATTGAAATTGACGCCACTATTATAAATATATAATAAAAATAAAAACTCGTTTTGAGGTTAATCTAATATATAAAATTCTCGTGTCACAGTTTTCGTTGCCATACTCCTCCGAAACGGCTTGACCGATTTTGATGAAATTTTTTGTGTTTATCCGGTATTTATGAGAATCGGCCAACATCTATTTTTCATCCCTCTAAATGTTAGGGGTAGTCCACCCCTAAATTTTTATTTTTATTTTTTAGACAAAATTTTTTATTTCTATTTTTTTATGATACAACATACAAAAATACATACAATCCTCAATTTTCACCCTTCTACGATCAACCCTTATTTTTTATTTGCTAATAAAAACTTTAAATTTTTTTGCGAGAATTTTGTTTTTATTTTGTCATGACGTAGAATAAAAAAAATCATATTACTTTGAAATTTTCACCCCTCTACGATCAACCCTATTTTTTATTTGTTAATTATAAACTTTAATTTTTTTGGCAAGATCTTCATTTTTATTTTTATTTTGTCACGAATTAAAATAAAAAATCTGATGTTACTCTCAATTTTTCATCCCTCTATGATCAACCCCTATTTTTTATTTGTTAATTATAAACTTTAATTTTTTGGCAAGTTTTTTATTTTGTTTTGTCATGACTTAAAATAAAAAAAATCATATTACTCTAAATTTTCACTCTTATACGATCAACCCCTATTTTTCCATCCCGATTAATATTTTATTTATTCTATGCACAGATCCGCAATAAGGTTGCAAGATGGCAATCAAATATTATAATTGTAGTACGACAAATTCTTATTCAGAGTTTATAATTTCAAGTTCCTTTAATTATGTTTTTTTTAAATTGAATTTGATCTCCCGCCCTCGCCGGTCGACTACTGATCAACTGTCAATCGATCAGCTATCCCCGCCAGGTGTCACCACTCATCCAGCAAACATCACGAAGTAGGGATGAGGAAGCCGGTCTCCTGTCTTACTTACTCACTATACATCGTAGATTATACACTTAATATATTTGAGAGCTATACAATACTATACATTTTTCAGCCATGTTTTTTTGGTTTTAATTGTGTACCAATAGTATGTTCAGTAGGTGTGAGAATCGGCTACTATCTATTTTTCATACCCCTAAGTGAAAATGGTTGTCCACCCCAAACATTTATTTTTTATTTTAATTTTTTTGATATTATTTTTTGTTTATAATCAGGTATTATGTGGTTAAATGAGGTTTTTTTTTCTACAGTAGAATTTCCCTAGAAATCTTATTTAAGGCAACACAACGTTTGCCGGGTCAGCTAGTTTTCTATATAAATAAGTGTCGGATTGTGAGATACTTCAAGAACTTTTCTTTTCTTAATGTTTAAGATGTTCCTAATGTATTTTTATCCAATAGGGTATAAAAACACACTTAATTCTTTAAATATCTATATTTTCTTCATCTTCATACACAATTAGTATCATCTAAAAATAGCAAAGGAGAGCATATACACGGTTTTAAATCTCGGTCAGGGTAAAACCACAATTCACACAATGTTTTTTAGTCGTAGTATGAAACGTTATTGATAAAAGTAAAATAAATCGAAGAAAAATCAAAACACATCCATTTTGTACGCAAGCACAACACCACAAGCAGCAAGCGAAGTGTCAGTCAGTCAGATTAAATTCAGTGTTGTCAGTATAAAGAAAAATAATTACATGAAATTCATATATTGATTATTTTTTTAAATAACCGATAATTGATTTATATCTTAATCTTTTTTTTACGAGTACACATTATTTTTTATGTTTTTGTTTTAGTTGCACATATTTAAATAACAATACTAGTAAAGTTTTTTTTATTGCTTAGATGGGTGGGCGAGCTCACCGCCACCCTGGTGTTGCTAAGTGGTTTCTCGAGCCCACATACATCTACAACGTAAATGCGCCACCCACCTTGAGATATAAGTTCTAAGGTCTCAAGTATAGTTACAAGTTAAAGTCCAATGGGTATGTCTTCGATGTTATTTTATGCGCATAAAATCCATTAAAATCGTTTGATTAATGATAATACTTAAAATGATTTATTTATATGTTTTATTTATATACTCAAAATATTTACTTCATACGTAAAAGGATTTGAAGCTGGCAATATTTTTCCCGCAAAAATAAAAATCCTTGTTTTTTCAATAGAGTTACTTTTTTTAAACTACTTATTGTAAACTGTAGTGGCGCTTATTTGCAAGAAAGTAAATGCATATTTATTTATGACAAAATTAATGCACTAAGTATTTTTTCTATAATCTATTGTCCGCTTTGGGCCTAAAATGGGCCATCCCCTTTGATGGCGTTTCAAAAATCTTCATAAGAACTTAATTTTCTAAAAACCGGCACCCAGCTCCGTGGCATTTTTAAAAAAAATAGATGGCTGACCTTGTCGAAGCCTATCCGTAAAAGCGAAAAAGAATGAAATTGAAAATTTGATCCTGTTTTTATGCTACAAATTAGAGTATTATATATTCTATACGATAAAAGACTAGAAACCATGCCCACCATCTGTTCCTTTAAGCGTATCGACAATAGGGATTTTTTAGATAGGTAAAAACATGACGAAAAGCGTGTAAAAGATTTTTTTTTTGATACATTTAGTTCTATTTTTCGACCTTCAGTAATATTTAAGTAAGTCTGTTTAACGGACTCGAGTTCTGAATAAGAGATAGACCATTGTTCTCGATCGTACTCAAAGTAAGTGGTTACTAGAATCTGGTTTCAATCAGGAATGTAGGTTAATTAACCCTATTTATTAGCTCTCAGAGTTCGGTTTCAAATGCCACCGTAGTCATGCGGTTAGAGATCTAAGAACGTTACCGACAGAAAAATAACAATGGATTTTTTATCATTTCTTTTATTTGTTGCGACTATACAGATAGACAGCGACTGTACCCCAACCATTGACCATCAGGTTGGCCGTATTTTCGTGAGCATACAACGGTCATAAAAGCTCCCTTTTTTTAATTTCTTTTTCTCTTTTTAGTTGAGCAGACAATATCACAGCCCAAGTTAGGCAGCGGCTTGACTCTACCTCTGGCATTGCTGAATTCCATGGGCGGTAACCACTCACCATCAGGTGGGCCGTATGCTCGTCTGACTACAAGGGAAACAAAAAAAAAATTTTTTTAATTGGTTAACGAAGTCCGTAAAATAAACTAAATAAATCGATAAATACACATCACAAGAGATCAAATTTATTTAAAAGACTAGGCTAATAATCGAAATGTAATAATCCTCTGGTCTTTTGATACAGTTCTGTTTTTTTTTGTCAAACCTCCAACAGTTTTAATGATAACCGAACTAATATTTGATATAATAAACTTTGAATTTCGGCTTAATCAAAAATAACGAGATCAAAAGCCGGGTGCGGGATCAAAAGCTCGTTAACAAAGCTCAAAGACGTTTATGAAAGCTTCATATAAACCATTACCTACATATTAACCTACATAAATTTTGTAATATTTTTTTTCCTTAGGTGCTCAAATGAGAGTACATACTTTTGATGTTAAATGGTTAGACTGGAGAGACACCAGAGCTACCAGCTACCATCCATCGTACGATGACCCGTCGTTTGGTCGTTGTTGGGGTGGCGCTTCGAGTCTGATTGTAGAGGAGACCGCGGAAATACCCCTACTCTGCCCGGGTTCTAATCAAATCAAATCAAATCAAAAAATTTTTATTCAACATAAATGAAAGTACATACTTGTTGAACGTCAAAAGAACTACCGCCAATTCACAAGAACTAGCCTCCGTCCTGAGAAGAATTGGCAAGAAACTCAGCGGGCATGTTTTTTTTTTTTTTTTTAATAAGCAATTATTATTTATTAATTTTTTAATATTACATTTTTTTTTAAATATGAGTTTTTTACAATGAGTATTATAACGTAACAATTACTACAATATTGAAATGCCCGGAGCGAGCAACTCATTCCCACTTTGTGCAATCTTCTAGATAATCATTGACTTTATAGTAAGCTTTATTGCACAGATGTTCTTTAACAGTTTTCTTAAACCTATGTATATGTAGGTTCTGAACATCTTGTGGGATTTTGTTGTACAGGCGCACAGACAAACACCCGAATGAATTTCGTATCTTATGTAACCTACTCATCGGCACAACAAGCTTGTGTTTGTTCCTAGTATTTCTATTATGTATGTCCGACTTTTTAGGAAACTCCTCAATATGTTTACGAACATACATCAAATTTTCAAAAATGTACTGGGATGGCATAGTGAGAACTTTAATTTCTTTAAATTTCTCCCTCAGGGATTCCCTTGAGTGCATGTTATAAATAGCGCGTATAGCTCTTTTCTGCAGAATAAATATCGTTTCTACATCGGCCGCATTGCCCCATAGCAAAATGCCATAGGACATGACACTGTGGAAGTAACTAAAGTAAACTAAACGAGCCGTGTCCGCGTTTGTTAACATTCTAATTTTTTTTACTGCGTATGCTGCAGAGCTGAGCTTACTCGCCAATTTATGAATATGAGGTCCCCATTGCAGTTTGGAGTCCACTGTTATACCAAGAAATACGGTTGACTCAACAAGCTCCAATGATTCCTCAGAAACAATTATATCACTATCCACTTGTCTCACATTTAAAGATGGTTTAATACATTTTAAAGTAAATTTAATACATTTAGTTTTCTTACTATTCAATAATAGGTTATTGATACGGAACCAATGAACCACACACGAAATCGCATCATTCACTTCGTCATAGACTTGTAATTGTCGTTTAATTTTAAATAATAAAGATGTATCATCTGCGAATAATACGACCTCGTGTCGGGACTCAATAAAACTAGGTAAATCGTTTATATATATTAGAAATAAAAAAGGACCCAAAATGGAACCCTGAGGTACACCCATTTTCAACAAGGTACCTGAGGATCTATTACCTTTCACATCTACTGTTTGTATCCGTCCTGATAAATAGGAAGTAATAAGTTCCAATGCACCATCCCTAATACCATAGTGATGTAGTTTCCTCACCAATGTTTCATGTTCAACACAGTCAAATGCTTTGGATAAGTCACAGAAAATTCCAAGACAATCATGTGATTCCTCCCAAGATTTAAAAATATTTTTGACTAGATAAGCACCTGCATCAGTTGTAGAGCGACCCCTGGTAAACCCGAATTGTTTATTATGAAGCAGGTTATTTGAATTAAAATGTTCTAAAAGTTGTGTCAAAATTATTTTTTCAAAGATTTTACTCAACGTAGGGAGTACTGAAATAGGTCTATAGTTAGAGGGGTCATCAGTACTACCAGATTTAAAAAGAGGAATCACTTTACTATGTTTCATTAAGTCAGGAAATACACCACACCTAATACAATCATTAAAAATGCTAACAAGATGAGAAGCAATAATGTCTATTACAGACTTCAAAATCTTTACTGATATTCCCCACAAGTCAGCTGTATTTTTTACATTAAGGCTATTAAAACTTTTTATAATATTGCTTGAATTAATTTGCTTAAATTTAAAAATTTCATTACATTTGTTGACATGTTTATGCAATAATATTTCAGCTGCTGTGGGGGATGAATTTAGAGAAGTGGTAGTTGAAACTGGAATGTCAGAGAAAAACTTTTCAAAAGCATTAGCCACATCTTCATGACTAGTTACCAATTTATCATCTATTTTTAATGAGAATTCTTGGTGGCTATTTCTGACTTTTCCACTTTCTCTACCAATGATGTTCCAAGTCATCTTTATCTTGTCAGGGGCATTTTTTATTAAATCACTTAAATGTAAAGATTTTGCCGCTAAACAAACTTTTCTAAATACTTTTGAATAGTTCCTGACATATTGATGAAATGTTTCATCATTATTATAGGCTTTTTCAGAGTACAGATCATATAACTTTTTTCTACTTTTGTACACTCCGGTGGTGGCCCACTCGCTGAACACTGTTTTGTTTTTTAATGTTACAGTTTTAGGAATAAATACATCAGCAAAGACCAAATTAATTTTCTCAAACATATTCTGGTATGACAAATTTGGGTTATGGTTATAAATAATTTCTGAATGTTCTTGCTTAATATTATTTCTAAACTTCTCAATTCGTTTTTTATTAATAGGAACAATCACAAGAGTATTTTTATCTATAGAATTGATATTAGATTCAAAAGACACAAATTGTCCACTATGATCTGATGTTAACTGATTAATAATTTTTTTGTTAATCGGTGTTACATTTGTAAATATGTTATCTAAACATGTTGCCGATGTGGTCGTTGTCCTAGTAGGCTCTAAAAATAAGTTTGGGAGGTTATATGACTTTAACAGTGTTCTGAATCTAATAGTGGTATTTGTGTTTTCTAAAAGATTAATATTAAAATCACCACATACAAAAATTTGTTTATTAGAAACAGAAAGCTTCAGCAATACATTTTCCAAAATATTTTCAAAAGAATCATATAACGCATCAGGAGGTCTGTAGACGCAGACAACAATGAGGTGCTCAAGCTCAACACAGGAAATTTCAATAATTCTCTCAACAGAGAGGGCCACTACATCCTTTCGTTCCTTACATTTCAAACATTTACTAACGAGAATCAGTGAGCCACCGCGAATAGCGTTCTCTCTGCAGAAGGAACTTGACAACTGGTGATCATCAAAATTAAACAATAATTCATAATTTCTAAACCAGTGCTCAGTAACACAGAATACATTAATATTATGCATATTTAAAAACATTTCAATTTCTAGCTCTTTACCCATCATCCCTTGTAAATTTTGATGCACCAAATTGAATATGTTAATAATTGAAACGTTAACGTCTTTTGATGGGTATAATCTAGTTGTATTCATTGATTTGTAATTGCAAGAGTGTGACTCCTTTGTCTTATTAATTAATTTAAATTGGAAGCAGATTCCAAAGTCTTGAAACATGTCATATTTTTTTCCTGCTCAATAGAAGCAGGTATTTTTTTAGCTAAATTTATAGCTAGGAAATTGTGTATAAAATACTGTAGCGATGTTGCTACTTGTCTAAAATTTTTATTACTTAATTTAAATAAGTCATTTTTTGATGTCCTTAGATTTCTAAAATTTATTATATTATTTATGTCTATTAATTTAAATGCATATTTTTTGGATGTCAAGGTGCAGTTATTATTATCAAAAGCATTATAAATTGCATTATTAATATTAAATCTAATTTTGTTTTCTGTCGGTAAGTCTTGCAAGTAAGGAAAAGTGAACATAATAATTTTTTTAATATTTAACATATTAACTTGTTCAACATAATACAAAATTTGTTTTTGGTTAACATTTTCTCTCCTCCCTAACATAATTATTATGACAGTGTTTAGACAATGTGTGGTATTTAAAATCTTATCAAATATTTGTGCTGGATTAGCACCTGGCATACAGTAATTAACCACATGTTGTCCAAAACAAAGGTCATGTAATGCCACACCCATCTGTTTCCCCAGCTCATCACTAAAAATTTTAATTTTAATTTTGTCTTCTCTAGAAACTTGTGAAGATGCAGTAGTAGGTATACAGATAGGTGCTGCCTTCATAATATCATTGCTTTGAGACTCTAGCACTGAAAGAGTAGACACATTATGTTTTTGAATTTCAACATGTGGTAGCTCCTGACAACCCGATGCAGAGCATTTACATTCAGCGTACTGCATTGTCAAAGAGTCAAAACGCTGTTGATTATAATTACAAGTATCAATACCGGATATAGATCGGACGTCGGGTGTGAAGAGAAGTCATTTGTTGGATAGAGCCTTAAAATAACCTAGAGCTTGAGGTCCGATCTCAGCGTCTGCGAACCGTGAAGAGCCACGTATCCCACTAGGCGTGGTAATTTTGCGAGAGGTTCGGCCTCCTGCCTAAAAAGAATTACTGATAGCCATATACAACTAAAACTTAAATTTCGTCTCTACGCGACCCCGGTAACTACTTAAACTATAATATAAACGACAACAACAAAAAATCAAAGCTTTATCGCTGAGATTTTTTTTCTGTTTCGCTTGACTTAAGTCCCGGCTCTTAGCGGTCATGGAGGTTTGAGAGACAAAAGGCATTGTTGTGCACAATAGCCTTTCTGTACGTAAGTTAAGGATCCAAATCCGGGTAGGAAGGGAATCTTCATAATAACAGGTGAAATTATGCAAGAAAACGGTTGCAAAGACAGCCTTTCTCGTTGGTTTCAGAGTTTGTAGGTATATTATGGTTATTTATTGCAAACTAAAGTACGTTTAATACTATAACTACGAAAATAGATTACTAGTTACCTACTTTAAAAACCTACTTACTATTACTAACAATAGTAAGTAGCAGGTTTCGCTGTGCCCTTGAAATTGTTGACATCCATACGCGACGGTGACTATTTACCACCGGGTGGGTCATATGGTTCTCTGTCCACAACGCCTAGTCCAATTAATGCGAATATACATTTTAATATTAGTATTCTTTTAATTCGACTTTGGCATAGACCAAATGACCTCTGTCAGCAACAACCCTAATTGAATATGGCTTATATTGAGCACAGGCAAATGTCGTTTATCCACCTCTTAATGGACGCACTTGTCTTCTTGTACCGTCTCTTGGGTACCATAGGGTAATTTTCTTACCCCATTTACTATATCTGCAACGTAGCCAAAGCCTTTGCTGATGATCAATGCGTATATTCTTTATGTCACTTCGTCTATTATATTTCAATCCCGATATACGAGTAGTTATTATCGTCCGTTTTATATGTTGTTTGTTTCTGTGATACTCGGTAAGGTGTATGTTCCGTAATATTTGGTGTCTACCAGTGGCGTATTATGTATGTTACTGTTGGTAAGACCTCTTGTGAGTCCGCACGGGTAGGTACCACCACCCTGCCTATTTCTACCGTGAAGCAGTAATTCGTTTCGGTTTGAAGGGGGGGCAGCCGTTGCAACCATACTGAGACCTTAGAACTTATATATCAAGGTGGGTGGCGTGTTTTCGTTGTAGATGTCTATGGGCTCCAGTAACCACTTAACACCAGGTGGGCTGTGAGCTCGTCCACCCATCTAACCAATAAAAAAAATACATAAAGTTTATTGGTGATCCGAAAAATGTCCCAACCGTCATGACAATTTTTGTTGTGAAATTCATGACAAAGAGGAGCTTGACGGGTTTACGAGACCCGGGCTTTTACGTTTGAATAACCGAATGAGGGATAATAATTTTTCATGTTTTTCTTTGACATGAACGAAAATGTTTTATGGAAACTATTATCTCAAAATTTCGGTGCATCATTTTTCACCTACAAGTAAGGAGGGGTATGTTTTGTTAAAAAAACGCTATATCAACGCTACATTGACTGAAAGAGTTCGCTTGTCACAATTTTTTATCTTCGATCAATAACTGAAATTCGACTACTATTCACAAGAATTGAATACACTTCACACATCTATTACATCTATCTATCACTTTGGCTATGTTATTGACATTTTGAAAAATCAAAACTATTTGCGACTTGTTTATTCATAACTCTAACTGGACCGCTATCAAATGAAAAAAAGGAATAAGAGAAAACCGCTTTACAAACCGAAGATAAAATGGTGCTTAACTATTTTGTTTTTGCCTATGGGATTCCAGTCTTGAGACAAGGAAAATCACCTGAAAGTCTTTGCCCATCTTGAGGAATGAGGTAGTTGAGGTGTTGTTTACTGGCCCACCCTTCAAAGCGGAAAGTAGGATTGTTTCGCGGCAGAAATAGATCTATGCCGATTGAAAATACGTCCCACCCTTATTTACATTCATACATTGAACTCTTGATGCATTGAACTTTCCTTTTAAGGTGCCTTTTTATCGCCGGAGGCTGGCCGTAAAGAATGTAAGCATTTCGCTAAAAAAATTTCTTTGTAATTAAATTTTTACTGGTTTTCGTTGGCGCTCGTGAACAAAATTTGGCAACAAATTTCCTTAATCAAAATTTTCCAGCGTGTGACGTCCTCACTCATTTGTCAATTTATGTCTTCACGTATATTTCCAAAAATTAACGAGCGGAAGTTGTGAAAATGAAGCGTGGTTCGATTTTTTTATTTTCTCGGCCAAACAACTGGTGGATCTTCATGACCTGAATTTGTACTTGGATTCTTCAAGCGGTTGGATGAACACACCATTAAGTCCTTTTTTCCTCTTTGTCTCCACCTTATCCCACTAAATGGGGTCGGCACAGCGAATTTTTCTATTCCATTCTGTTCTATCAACCGTCGTCTCAACACTCACTCCTCTTTCTCGCATATCATCATTTACACACTCCATCCATGTGTTCTTCGGTCGATCTCTTCCCCCTCTACTTTGCACTACCATTTCCATACATCTCCTAGTCACATGCATCTCTCTACGCATCACATGTCCATACCACGCTAGCCGTCCGCTCCACACCATTTAATCTATTGCCAACAAAACGAGTCCTCTCTCTTGAAAGTGAAGCCATAATTTGGATATAAAATATACTTGTTGCATCTAGGTTCATCAAACTTTTCTTTCTTCTGTATATTCTATGCCGTCTATGTCTATCTATTCAATGATCATTATATTTATTTAAGCAAATAAAAATAAAACTAAAAAAGATATTAAGAATAATCGAATTTAAATTTTTGTCTGCCTAATGATGGTTTTCGTTCTAAAACGCATTAAGTAGCAGTGAAGATGTGGTAATTAATCATTCTTTTCTCGCTAAAGACAGGCATTAAACCAAGCTTTGTCTTTCAAATTAAGATAGATTTTATTTGTTTAGAAGTTTTTTTTAATAATAGAATTAAAATATGAATATTCAATAAAAATTCTCAAAAGTAATAAGAACTCATACGTTTTTCGTTCTATTGTGATGCAATTTTCGACTTTGTTGAGGTCCTTAAGCGAGTGTAAAACTTAATTCAAATTATGATTGGCCCAAGGCCGCAAAGCAACAATAAAATGAGTGATAATTTCCAAAAACTTTTAAATATGTATAGGTAGAAAAGTACAGGAGTTAGTGGTTTTCTCCAGACCGTTTCATTTGATTTGTCTTCTAAAATTTTAATCTCAAGTGTAAAATGTTTGTCTTAAATAAATATTTCCAAGAAATTAACAAAAATGAATTCTCTCTAATAAATTAAAATTCTCTAGACGTTTTTGAGAGCTGGTGGTAGATCTACTTATACTTACTTATACACTAATATTATAAAGAGGAAATATTTGTTTGTTTGTTTGTATTGAATAGGCTCTGAAACTACTGAACCGATTTGAAAAATTCTTTCACTGTTCGGAAGCTACACTATTCCCGAGTGACATAGGCTTTAATTTTTTTTGAAAAAAATTAGGGATTCTTACTAAAACTCCAATTATGTAACCCAAGGTGTAAAAAAATTACCTAAAATATCCTTATATCGCGTACCCTGCGCAAACTATTGATGATAGAATAAAATAATAATGGACTTTGTAGAACACATTATTATTTACAAAAAGTGTCGCGACAGCATAATATGTCTAACTATTATAGTTATGTCGCATTAAGTGTTCTTTTATTTAAAAAAATAAAACTACGTCAAATATCGTTGTAATTTTTGTTAAAGACCCGAGCGGAGCCGGAGCGGGCCGCTAGTATCACATATTTTGACATTTGGCAAGTATGTATTAATGACGTTTAAGTTGAAATTCTCTTCCTTCAGTCGTGCTCTTCATATCTGAGGGTCATAACCACCCATGATGTTGTCCTCACGATTTTGTACCATGTCATCCAGTTTTAGGCTACTCTAAGGACGTCGTAGATGGTAGAATAAAATCAAGAATCTGATCAGATGAACTTATAGGGTTACACCCCTGCAATCTTTTTTCGTCCACATCCTTAAGTTGGAAATATGCTGCTATAAACTTTTTCAAATCATGAAAAAGTTCATAGCAGCGGAGACGAATCGTAATCCGATTGTAACATCGAAACCAAAGTTTCCAAGGATTCGTATCGTTCGCAAACAATTAATACTGTCGTATTTCGAGTCATTGGTAAATTAATTTTGTCTGTAAATAACAGAATCGGGAAGTCTTGAAGGACTTTTGCCCGTCCTTGGCACACTTGAGCGCTCTTTGATACAGAAATCATGTCGATGAAATGTTTTGATTCAGGATGAGGTATTATATATTTATCTAATCGGTACTGTTTGGTATTTGAAGCTTTAACAGTTTCTTTGTTATATTTAAGAGTGTTTAGGTTTAAAGAGTTATTAAAAGTTCGAAAACTAGTTAAAAAAAAAATAAGTTAATCCAATCTTAAGTTCAATACCGAAATTTTTTCGTCTTACGACAAATACGACGTTTGTAACGAAACGAACCAAACCTCAAGATAGGGTTCTTTATGTATGGAAAGAAATTTAAATATATGGCACGATCAATTTTTTTTTTTTATCGTCATTCACCATCATTGTCCTGCCCTTCTCCCAGTCACCTGAGGTCGGCGCAACATGTTTTTTCCTTCCATACTCTTCTATCATATACCATTTCTTCGCTCCCTCCCTTCTTACCCATATCGTCTTTCAAGCAATCCATCCATTTCTTCTTAGGTCTACCTCTTCCTCTATATCTTTCCACA
Source organism: Bombyx mori (assembly GCF_030269925.1). NCBI lineage: Eukaryota > Metazoa > Arthropoda > Insecta > Lepidoptera > Bombycidae > Bombyx > Bombyx mori. Next base: position 8,823,712 of record NC_085120.1, on the reverse strand, counting down.
TTCATAGTTAACATTCTCTTACGAACCTCATTTTCATATCGTCTCATCACATGTCTATACCATCCCAAGCGCGCACTTCTCAGCTTCTCTGTCACAGGTGCCACTTTCAGACTTCTTCTATCATATTCATTCCGTATTCTATCCATTCTCGTTACTACACACATCCATCGCAACATTCGCATCTCTGCTGCATGCAATCGCCTTTACTTTCATAAAGTAAAGAAGTGCTTCAATTATATTTACCTACATACCAATAAACTGTGTATTTTTGGATCTTGGTAATATCGTCAGTTGTTCATTGCCTCTCGGGCAAGTAAAGTATAAGAAACCTTTGGAAATTTCCGATGAAAAAAATGAAAGAAATAGATTTTGAAAGTCATTTCATCAGTCTCCTACCGAAGCACTCACTGATCTAATTCTTCCACTCGTGATAACCCGTACAAAGTATTTTAAACAACAGAATGAGTATCTCCAAAGTTAAGTTTAAGGGATTTTTAGTTTTATTAATAAGCATTTTATTCATGGAATATAGTTTCTAATTGCAGGTAAAGAATTAAATTTGTAACTTTATTTATCTGAGCGCAATTACAGTCGCATGGCTATAATTTTCGACATCCCATTTGTAATTTGCTACCGCAGCATCAAAAGGTAAGGGAATCAAGTCCAATGGCCAGAGTTCTGTCAAATCTAATTGTGTAGTTCTAGTGAACGAAACGTATTGGTTGAAAACGAAAAGAAGTATTAAAAATTCAAATATGAAAACAGAATGAAATAATAATTGCTATACGTTTTTAAAATGACTTTGGGACATTCACAATATTTTTAAATACCGAGAGTATTTGAAACTAAAACTACTTACTTATTTATTTGTAAAAACTTTTCGACATAAAATAAATTGTATATGAAATTTTAGGATTTTCTTTTTTCTTTTTATGTTTATTGTAATCTTTACAATACCTAGCCGATTACCTAGCCGTTTTTATGATCAAGTAACCGCTCTAACTGGGTTGCCAGTCGCAACCGCCATTCGAGCAGCTGAAGACCGGACGAGATGGAAACAGCTCACGAGACAGGCAACGGTCAAGTTTCAGGGACACGACCTTCAGCAAAGAAGAAAGCGACGAAGAAGAAGTAACCTTGTTTCTGATGGATCATTGGTGTTCATAAGGTTTTAGTTTGAGGACCGGGTACAATCAACGATTTTTAAGATTAACTATATCTGTAATTCTCGGAACGAGGGCTCAAGGATGGTAAACTATTATTATTTTTTTTTTTTTTTTTTTTCTTTTTTTTTTTATTGATGCACAAAACAAATTACAACCAAAGAAATTATAAGTTTAAATGTTTAACATAACAATCTGGATTGCAATTCAAAACAGGTGCATACAGAAAATTTTTTACAACTGAACAGATGCCTAAATACGATGTATACATACTCACATACGCTCACACTCACACACACACACACACACAGCCGCACGCACACACACTCACACACATATGTAAGTTACTATCTGATTAAATTAGATCTAATGTATTATTAACTGGACAATATTAATTATTTGAGAATATGTTTAACTAATTTACAATATTTATAAAAATTACTCTCAAATATATCAAGATCAGTGCTGTCACTTGCCAACTCATTATAATGTCGTGCCATTCTAACAATGGGATTAAAGTATGAGATGTTATTTTTGTGAACTTCAAGTGCAAAAAGATTAGTGCAATGTGATCTACGCGCAGTATATCTGGTATTAAAAGATATTTGCGAAATTAAATCACTTGAATTTATTATATAATGTATGATTTTGTACAAATAGACTAAGTCAAAGTATTTACGACGAAGAGATAAAGATTCAATTTTGAATTGGGTTAGTCTATATTCATAATTAAGATTATTTCGACCTGGTTTCAAACGGTAAGCTAATATCCTAAGACATTTTTTCTGCACTCTTTCAATATCATCTATATGAACTTTATAATACGGAGACCATATTGGTGTAGCATATTCCAAGAGACTTCTCACAAGTGAAAAAAATAAGTATAATACCGAATGAGGATTCTTGAAGTCTTTGCTTGATCTGAGAACGAAACCTAAAAGTTGATTAGCTTTAGAAGTTATATATTGATAATGTGAACGGAATGAAAGTTTCTCATCAAAGATAATACCTAAATCTTTAGCGACAACGGACCTATTTAAGACACTATTGTTCAAAAAATAATTATTAATGATTCTATTTCGTTTATTTGTAAATGAAATAACAAAACATTTGCTACTATTTAAAAACATATGATTAGAATTACACCATTTAACTAATGTATCTAAGTCTTGCTGCAAAAGGGAGCAGTCAGCTGGACTTGAAATATTGTGAAATATTTTTAAGTCATCCGCATATAATAAATGATTACAAACTAAATATTCAGTTAAGTCGTTCACAAATATATTAAAAAGCAAGGGTCCGAGATTAGAGCCCTGCGGTACGCCAGATGTTACTGTGACAGGGGACGAGAGAAAGCCCTTCAAGGCCACCAACTGACTTCTCTTGTTGAGGTAAGAAGAGATCCAACGAAATAAGTTACCGTGTATGCCGTACGAGACTAGTTTATGAAGTAGAATACGATGATTGACTTTATCGAAAGCCTTGGAAAAGTCTGTATAGACAGAATCAGTCTGGCCTCCAGCAGCAAAAGATTTACAAAGAAAATCCTTATATACTAATAAGTTGCTTATAGTAGACTTGTTTTTTAAGAACCCGTGCTGCTTTTCAGAGATTAGAGGTTTAAAATGATTATAAAGATACATGTAAACTGAAGATTCAAAAATTTTGGCAAAACATGATAATATGCTTATAGGTCTATAATTCTCACATCTCGATTTATCACCACTTTTATGAATGGGTATAATATATGCGGTTTTCCATAGATTAGGGAAAACACCACTAGCAAGGGATTTGTTAAAAAGTTTACATAAAGGAGAAACTAACTCATTCCTACAACTCCTAACAAAGTAGGGGGGTATTCGATCAGGTCCAGCACCCTTACTAATATTGAGTAGCTTAAGTTTGAGAAAAACCTCGCCCTCATCAAGTACAATAGAAGATAACGTATTACTTATGCGATCCTTAAAGTACATGTGCTCATCGAAAGTATAAGAAAAGTTGGCAGTTGTGTCTTTCTCATAAACAGAGCTAAAATATTGTGAGAAAAGCTCACTTATTCTCAATCCGCTAGTTGCAATCGTTTATTATTATTAATACTTTATTTCAGTTTTTATTTTTAAAACAATAACATTTTGTTAGTAATAATTACTTATAAACTATGTTAGTAACTTAAAAAATCTCACACATAACTATCATTATATACATTTTATACCATTACATTTTTTTTTTCTCCTTCCAAGTGCCTACTGCAAAGGCTATTGATCAGCAGTCCTATTAGAGCGATAGCATTTCTCTTTTTCAAGGAGTTATCGTTAATGATACGAGCAAAAGTGAAACTATAACAAATTGTTTGATTGCCAGCGTTCACTAAAAAAATGTAGGACAGATGTTGGCTTTTCGCATTTAATCCCCGAAAGCGTGTCGGAGCGTGTACGACATTGTATCAAAACATTCTACCAACTTGTAGCGTTTTATTGCAGCACAAATATCTCGAGATTCGGCCCTAATCCCAGGGTCAAAGAACCCTCAACGTCGGAGATTTGTTTACAGTGTATAGCAAAGTAGTAATACAAGTCGAGATTTTATCGCGTTACAGTTTTACTGTTTTTTGGGCTTAATCACTAGTTGACTGAGGTGCGTTTATACTACTGTTAAACGTCATTTAACCTATACCTTATGTTTTTTTTTTATTGCCTAGATGTGTGGACGAGGTCACAGCCCACCTGGTGTTAAGTGGTAACTGGAACCTATAGACATCTACAATGTAAATGCGTCAGTATAGTTACAACGGCTGCCCCACCCTTCAAACCGTAAGGCTTTACTGCTTCACGGCAGAAATAGGCGGGGCGGTGGTACTTACCCGTGCGGACTCACAAGAGGTCCTACCACCAGTAATTACGCAAATTATACTTTTGCGGGTTTGATTTTTATTACACGATGTTATTCCTTCACCGTGGAAGTCAATCGTGAACAATTGTTAAGTACGTATTTCATTAGAAAAATTGGTACCCGCCTGCGGGATTCGAACACCGTTGCATCGCTATATACGAATGCACCGGACGTCTTGTCCTTTAGGCCACGACGACTTCAATATTATGTTCATTGTCAGTGCGTTTCCGGATAATATTTATTCACTTTTCATAAAACTGAATAAACTCCACTTTTCGATGTTTCTCCACGGCTATGACAAGTCTTCTTTAATATAAGGTTTGAACAGGAAAACAATGTTGGGCGTTTCGCTGTGTGACCTTTTGCAATCGTTCATAGACTATGTACACTGTCTTCAACCAGAATTCTAAGGCTGCCATAAAGCAATAAGCCAATGAAGTTGGTAAGAAAGGATTGAAATGCCCGTGTGGCATGTTCCGTTGTGTTTTTTGGAACAAATAAATAAATACGTACTCTACAGGTGTTTCAAGATGAAGAAGTAGCTTTGTGTATTAACATGTAATACATAATTTATATATTTAGGTATTTATTAGCGGTTGGGCTAACTCTGAGACCACTTCTTACTAGTGGTAAGGCCTCTTGAGAGTCCGCACGAGTAGGTCCAGGTGGGCTGTGAGCTCGTCCACAAACCTAAGCAATAAAAAAAAAGGTACCACCACCCTGCCTATTTGTGCCGTGAAGCAGTAATACGTTTTGGTTTGAAGGGTGGGGCGCCATTGTATTGTTAAAAGTGAGACCCTACAACTCATGTCGCAAGGTGGGTGGCGACATTTACGTTGTAGATGTCTATGGGCTCCGGTAAACACTGAACACCAGGTGGGCCGTGAGCTCGTCCACCTATGCAATAAAATTAAATAAAAAACTTGGGTAGGTTTTTTTGCCACTTTATTGCCTATTTCTGCCGCAAATTAATAGTGAGACTTCGACATAATGTCTCAAAGTCGGTGGCGGCAATCTCGTTGTGATATCTATGGGCTCCCGTAACAACTTAAAGCAAGGTTGGCTGTAAATCAATTTTTTCAAACTTTTCCTATTTTCACTCCCCTCTGCAGTTATTGGTTCAATAACCTCGAGATTATTCGTTGACTTTTACGCAGGGGACAAACTTAAGCTCAAAAATGTTTGCAAGCCCCCTCAAGCTTTTTCATTTAACAACTCGAAACTTTGGTGTTAAGCTTAAAGTTTTGGGATTCGTTAAACTTTCGCACCTCGGCTGCCTGGATCTCACTTGAATACAAACTTTATAATTTATCTTATTTCGTACGAAATTATTAGTATTATTGTTTAATGTAGCAAATTATTTCTATAATCCCATTAATCAATCAAATCTCTCTTGAAATTAAGACGAGGATTTCAGAAGGCGTGATTTCAGAAATATCCCTTTTTTAAATATTAATTTTTTTATAGTTATATTAATAAGTGAAGCAAAAACTTTGTATCCCTTTTTACGAAAATTGCGAGGACGGAGTATGAAATTTTCCACACTTATAGAGAATATAGAAAAGAAGTGCACAATGCTAATATTTTTTTTAAATAATGCATAAAAGATACATTAAATCAATAAAGAAAACATTACACACACTACATACCATGTATTTGACGCACACACGCATGCATACTATTTATTGTCAAACTTTTGTTCTTGACGTCTGCGGCCAAATTGAGAATAGATTAAATATTGTTTGTCTTTATTAATATTTTTTATAGTGTAACCTTGGCGAAATTTGTGATTATAGAAGTATGAAATACAATCATAATAGTGTACAAACTTACAATTCCAATTAATTATAGTCGAATTTCGACTACTGCGGGACCTCTAGTATTTTGAATACAACAGTAATTAATAATAAGCGCTAAATTAAGCCGACAAAACGATTTACCAAAATAGAATCTTTGAACAAAATTACTTTTGATATATGTACGGTTTTTTGGTTGGCTATAGTTTTATTGTGCCGCTGTGATTTCTAGATGATCATGAGCACATCTACGTTGTACATATGTACAAACATATGACCGCTTGAAAGGCAAACGTGACTAAGCGACAATAACGGCTTTGTACAATGATAGGCAATAACCATATTCGATGCGCAAAAAAATGTATTTCTAAGTCTATTAAAATAATTTCAATCTTACAGCTAGATTCGTTAAAATAGATTTTTTTTTCAGGTATTTCAACTTTAAATTATTCTACTGTAAAGTTTACGCATTGTCGCTTAGTCACGTTTGCCTTTCAAGCGTAGATATAAAAAATCTTGTCCACTTTTTTTGAATTCCCAATGGCGATTACTCATAAACCGTTGGCGTCAGCTACGGAAGTGCATTTTATCAGTTCAGCGCAGACACACAGTTCAATGTCACGTTAAAAATTACATTTCAGTTAAACTCGGATGTCTGAGTGATTAGGTAGTTTGCCAATTATATAAATAAAATAAAAAGTTTTTGTTTTAACTTCATAGATTGATTGGGTTTATTGTTTAAAATTTGCAACAATATAAAGTCGATGGTATTATTTAAAATGAAACGTATATAATTTGGTGAGTGAACACAATTTTGCTATATTTTTGATTTAGTGACTATTCCAAGTGAAGGGTAGGTATCTGATTTTGAAAATAAATTTTTACTGGTCTCCTAGACACGGCGCGCGGTTTTTCTCGCGCACATTTTTTTATTCAAAACTAGCTGACCCGGCAGACTTTGTAGTGCCTCAATTGATAAGTAAAATACCTAAATTTTTGTATAAAATAAACTTAAAACAAACAAAAGACATGAAAGGAAAAAGGAAATTGTTATTTTTATTTAATTCCGAGCATTTTCATATTTATCTACCTTTTAAACCTTCTCTGGACTTCCACAAGTAATTCAAGATCAAAATTAGCCAAATCGGTCCAGCCGTTCTCGAGTTTTAGCGAGACTAACGAACAGCAATTCATTTTTATATATATAGATTATTCAAAATTAATGAAGAACGTCGCGTTTTCCTGGGATAATGACAGGTTTACGTCTCTCTAGCCCAAAAACTTCAAGTATTCATTACCGTAGAAGTATCGGTATGAAACTGAGGGTTTGTTCGTCAGAACAGCACAGGACATGCAATGCTTTCTTCTCAAGAACCATCTGGTATCAAGTATTGAAGCTCGTAGCCATTAGACCCTGAATGCGTCAACTCGTAGTCATTACATGGTGAAAGCGTCAACTTGTGACATTTTAAAGTTGAAGTGGCATTTGGAAGTTGTCGTGGTCTACAGGTTAAGACGCCCGGTGCACTCTTATCCAGCGATGCGACTGTATCAGTGTTCGAATCTCGCCTACAAGTGTCTATTTTTGTGATGAAATACGTTCCGTCACAAAAATATACACTTCACGATTTACGATTAATGGAAGTCATGGTGAAGGAATAACATCGTGTAATAAAAATCAAACCTGCAAACACTTTTATTTGGGTTATTACTGGTCCACATCTTGTGAGCCCGCACGGGTAGGTACTACCGCCCTGCCTATTTCTGCCGCAAAGCTATCGTCGAACAATGCTATTGTATGTACGGTTTTACAACGCGGCTTTCAATCGGTTAACACAGATGGGCGATTGCCGTACGCCGGTATAATACTTAGAGGAGACGATTGTTCATTTATACTTTCCCTTAGTCACCTATTAAAATACCCACGGGAATTGATGGGCCGATGCTATTCTAGGTACTGTACACTCGAGAATGTTCGAAATTTACCTAGAACCATATGAAAATTAAATTAAAGTGAATTCTTAATATTCCCTATTGGCATGCAACATTAGTTAGTACGTTCTCGTCGAATTATTGCGCCAACAATCTCTTAGGTCGTACAAAACAACTGGGTTGTGGGCACAGCCATAATCTGTCCCAACCCAAGTTTTAACTGTCAGTTCGTTAATGAGTCACGTAGGCGAATTCGCCTCATTACTCCGGAACGAAGGTAGCGTGAAACTTAATAAGACCGCACGCGCGTGTCATATAAATTCCATTGAATTTGTTTTACGTTGAATATACGAAGACACAGTATCAGTAAGCACAGAAAAGTCAAATGGTTTTAAGTACTGTTTATGATTGTTTTTTTTAAGCTATTGCATAGCTTTAATCGCGGGCTTTGAGCGCGGCGACCGAATCAATAAATTCCGTAACGAAAATAAAACCTAACACCCCCACTCCGCCTACCATGTAGCTCGCGTTCAACACATTCACAAGTTGCGCTTATGTATGTGTACTGTTATAAGCGTGTGGCGTGACGTCGCACTGCATGTGCATCATGAAAATTCTGTCCATCTCTTTCTCGCACAGTCTAGCTTATAAGTGTGAAGGGTTAATATTTTGCTTTTGTTAATGTTTATAAGTATAGCGTGGTCTTATTTTATTATTGTTTTAATATGAAACTATTATTGTCTAAATATAATTGCATAAGTTGATAAAGAAATGCTATGACCGCGGCAGTCCCCGAGTGCCACACGTGTTTTTTTTCTTAAATTATAACACTCTCCTCCATTCAGAGTCACGTTGATCACTTAAATTTTAGGACGGAATTTCTTGATCTCTTAAATCGAGCTAATTTAAAGATAAATGTTTATTTTTCTTTAAAATACCGGGAAAAAACCGTCTCGCGCAGTGTCTTCATGATCAAAATATACATGGCTACAAGGATTCAACGGTTTCTATTTCCTTAAATTCGGAAAGAATGAAACTCCACGGATAAAGAGTTATCTATAACTTTCTGGTCCATAAACTAATTACCAGTCGATTTGTAGATCCACTGATACATAAAATCCCGAACATCGAACACACTCTCGTATTTATTATAACAGATATGTCCAGTTTCCCGGGTCATATAACGTTTACCATGGTAAGGTGTATAGTCTGCAAATTTATGTCTGTGTGAAATATCATCAAAATACGTAAAATAGTGACGGAGATTCATTCATCGTCAACATTTTCGGCATTAATAATAATTTACTGGATGTCCGACTAGTTGATTGACTGCTGAGCTCAAATATTGCTTTTTACCAATCGATATTTTTTCCAACAGTTATTGGAATAGAGTTCCTTATCGCGCGTTCTGCTTTCGTTCTGAGGGACCAGACTGAAAAACGTGTAACAATAAAAAAAAACACCGAAAACCGACATCGTTCTGTAGTAATTTTTGATCTGATCACTTCCTGAGCACTTCCAATTCTTTAGGAAACTGAAACCTTTTTCTTGATTACCGTCAATTTAGAGAATATGCGAATAAATTAATATGAAATTCGAATTTAAAAATACATTATATAGATACAAAATAACTAATAAAAAGATGTGTGGTGTCGTGGGACACCGGATAGGAACGAAGTTGCTTATTATAAAAATATTAATTTTAAGTTCTCTTCGAGGTATAAAGAAAATAATTATTCGGGTATACATTTTTTATTCTGAATTTTTTATTGATAAAAAAAAAACACTTTACAAAGTTATCAACTTTATTTTATTCACAATAATTTATAAAAAATATATATTAATAATATACAAGAAACAGTTATTTATATGAATAATAATAATAACCGTCATCACATCACTATACATTAGACACTGTATCATACTAAATCTATAAATAAATAATAAAAATCTTACGTAACGGACGTTTTTTCCCGGTTAGGGTACCCCTCCGCGTCGTCCCATAAGGAGCTTCGTTCCAATAAAATAGGAATATATTTTTCTCACTAATATTCAAGAAATTTATCTGCAACATCAACTTTATTACCCTTTTTTTACATTGAATGATTAATTTCATTATTTTACACTGAGTCTTTATTTTTTATTTAATCGTTATTAATAGAAACACAAAAAAGGTATATAACAAAGAAACACCAGTGTCTATAAGAATATTTTTTTAATAATTTATTAATTAGAATTCGAATTATATTGCTTGTGAAGTTATTTTAAATATAACGCGACTGTGTCCATAATATTTCAGTGTTTAATCCCCACACGTCATATGAATACAGCAATAAATTAAGTGTCTTTTTGTGATATGTGTAATTATTATTCCGCATTCAATTTACTTAGATTAAATGAAATATTAAATTCCTTTAAAGTAAATCATTTCAGTTTAGTTACATGATTTTTTTTGGGTTTTATGAATAAAATTGTTATGAAAAAGCCTATCGCAAAATCGGCCCTCAGAATGATAATTCGATTTGTTCGTTTAACCTCAATTCAGAATTATGTTAGATAAATGAAAATACACTTCAGTCGACCTAAATTTCAGCTCTGTTTTTATTACATGTCGTTCTTTAGCTAACTGTTCTAACCCTTATCGAGTATTCCTAAATCAGCGGTTACAAATGTGAAGTCGTCGTGGCCTAAAAGATAAGACGTCCGGTGCATTCGTATGAAGCGATGCACCGGTGTTCGAACCCCGCAGGCGGGTACCCATTTTTCTAATGAAATGCGTACTCAACAAATGTTCACGATTGACTTCCACGGTGAAGGAATAACACCGTGTAATAAAAATTAAACCCGCAAAATTATAATTTGCGTAATCACTGGTGGTAGGACCTCTTGGGAGTCCGCACGGGTAGGTACCACCACCCCGCCTATTTCCGCCGTGAAGCAGTAATGTGTTTCGGTTCGAAGGGTGGGGTCGAAGGAAGGAAGCCGTCGTAACTATACTGAGACCTTAGAACTTATATCTCGAGGTGGGTGGCGCATTTACGTTGTAGATGTCTATGGGCTCCAGTAACCACTTAACATCAGGTGGGCTGTGAGCTTGTCCATCCATCTAAGCAATAAAAAAAGTTATTCATATCAGTTACAATGCATTTAAAAACCTTCGCTATTGTGTCAATTATTACAAAATGTAGTCAGTAAGTCTAGAGTGGGTCCTTTTATGCTTGTGAGGTCTGCTAGTTTGATTTCTTCGACAATCCGCTTAAATGGTTTTTTATCTCAATATGTTTTTGGAACGAAATTCCTTATGGGACTTGAGATTGTAGTTACAAAATAAACGCGTATGGAAGTGAGCCGCGTGGCCCTTAAGCCGAACCGAATGGCGTGATTTTCAAATCCAATAGAAAACTGTAGTTTTTGACGTGACAACGTCTTATAATTCGATGGAGCCGGCTGCACGCACAAACATAAACATGTCTCATGAGTCGTTCCATTTAAGGCTTGAAGTGCAAGCGAGAGCGCGCAACGAGCGACAAAGAGACACAATCGGCCTCCGCGTTCGACATCTGTCTCTCTCCTACTTGAGTCAGCGATGCATCCGCGTGGACTGCTGCTATACAATAATACATTTACATGTTTTCGTCAAGTATGAAGTTCAGTGAAAAGAGAATGTAGTGCCAATTGTTTATAGCAACGATAATTGCGATAATTGAAATATAAAACCATTCCATCAGTATTTTTTTATGACGTTGTCACGTTCAACTATCGTCAGTAAACCGACTTTACAGACAACCGATTTTTTTATCAAGATTGTAGCCTTTTAAATTATCTTAAAGACTAGACGGTAAAAGTGGCTAATTTTTATCTTCCGTGTAAATTATCGCTTTCATAAATTTTACAATGAAAATTTTAAGTTGATAATAATTTGGGATTTAGTCTCGGCCCGAATAGCATAGTACGCTAGGCCCATCGGTGGACCGCATGGCGTTCAAAGTGCTAATTGATTACCGAGGCTCATCACATGATTAGACCTTTCTTGAGACGCGGTTTTGGAGTCCCGAAATGTCGTCTAACGTCTGCCCCGCCTTCAGACCGGAATAGACATCTTATGCTTCAGAATCGAAATACAGCTTTATTATTTATTAAAAGCGTCAGTTTCAGATCAAAAATACAATTAGGTTGATACTATTGAATTTCAACTGTAAAATAAGTAATTGAATTTTGATGAAATTGAATTTCTGACCTTCTATTTCGGAGTCAACTTTATTAGGCGGCTCAAGCGTACAATAGTTTTGAGTTTATCAATTTCACAATCAATTTTAATTATATCAGTAATAAATTTATGGAAAGTGACTTTTTAAATTAAACTAATACAGACTGAAGACTGAACACTGAAAACTGATACAGAAACTAAAATTTCCTCCTAGCATGTGCGAACTTTTAGTTTCTGTATCAGTTTTCATATGAAATCATATTTTCTACAACTTCTCGAGAAACATTACTTGGTTCTAGCACGTAAGGACGAGTATGAAGGGCACAAAGAACTTAAAATATCTAGCCCTGTATGTTACCACCTAAATTTATAATAGCTTTAATGAATTAATCAATGTTTTTTCTTTCTTCTCATTATTTTACTTCTGTTCTGTAGCCATATAGCTTTTTTTGCCAACGAGGAAACAAACCTATTTATAGCGGGTTTGTTTGATTTTGATATTCTTTTTTACCCCTTAAACGAGGGGAGGGAGGGAAGAGGGATGAGAGGAGGAAGGAGAAAGGGGTAAACAAGTGTTAACAGCATCACTATTATTTTTTCTTCTTTCCTTTTTTTCTTTTTTCTTTTCTTCTTTATAATTTCTTCTTCATACTGGAGTCGTGTATGTAACCTATTATTTGCATGAAATAAAAGGCTTATTATTATTATTATTGTGTATTAAACACTGCCACGCCTGGGAAGACGGCAGGACACACTCCGGCGAGGTGGGCAACAATCGGCTGGAGCGTTGGGGACTATTGGGAGAGAAACCGGCGAACTATACGGGCATTATCGAGCAAGACTGCCTTTTGCATTTGGGCCACCACCGACTTTTTGTTGAGACCAAGCCTCTCGAGATGTTTTGAGAGGCTTTTAGGGACCAAACCATTCACCGACACAACTACCGGGATTATTTCTGTAGATACCACCCTCCACATGTCGGTCACCTCGTGCGCCAGGTCCAAATATTTGGTCTTTTTATCTGCCTCGGCCCGCACGAGGTTCTCGTCGTAGGGGATGGTGATATCCACCAGAAATACCCGAGACTCCGTCTGGTCCATCAGCACGATATCAGGCTTATTCGCAAGAATAGTCCTGTCCGTAATGATGGGCCGGTCCCAGTAGAGCTTGGCACGGTCGTTTTCGAGTACAGCGTCCGGCTGGTACTTATAATACGGTAGCCTCTGTTCGATGAGGCCATACTTAAGGGCGAGCTCTTGGTGGAGGATTCTGGCTGCTTGGTTATGTCTGTGCAAGTACTCAGTGTTAGCAAGCATAGAACAACCAGAGGTGACATGTCTGAGGGATTCACCCGGTCGGCGGCATAATCGACAGATGTCAGCTGTCCCATCCCTCAGAATGTGCTTCCTATAGTTGTTCGTCCTGATAACCTGATCCTGTATTGCACAGACAAAACCCTCGGTTTCCCCAAAGAGGTCACCGAATCGCAGCCAGTGCACGGAGGCTTCTTTGTCCACGTGGGGCTCATGCAGTGCCTGAAAGAAGCGTCCGTGCAGCTCTTTCCCTTTCCATATGGCCTCACGGTCAGAGGTACTGAGTACCGCCGGTGATTGCCACCCGTCTCTGGCCAGGGCTAGCGGGGTCAGTCCTTTGTCGCATTCCATGACCTCTCTGTGCATCACACTGTCAGCCCTCGATAGGAAATATTCCCTGAGACTGCACACCCCACTGTTGTGCATGACCTTGGCGCTAAGTAGGCCCCGGCCACCACACTTCCGCGGAATGTACAATCTCATTACCGAGGACTTCGGGTGGAGCATCCTATGGAGGTTCATAATTGAGCGGACTTTTCTATCCAGGGCATCCAGTTCGGTCAGAGTCCACCTGAGCACGCCGAAGGTATACAACAGGACGGGCATCGCCCAGCCGTTAAACGCCCTTGTCTTATTCACGCCCGACAAAAGGCTCTTACACACTTTTGTCAAACGTTCACAAAACACGTCGCATGCAGCCTGTTTGACGACCGCCACGTCAATACCTAAATTTTGCGACATGCCCAGGTACCGGTATGTTTCTCCCTCGGAGAGTGCCCGAAGGTTTATCCCATCGGATACAGGTAAACGATCCGATGAGACTATGCTCCCTCTCTCTACATGGAGAACCGCACACTTGTCGACTCCCAGCCTCATCCTAATGCGACTACTGAAATCACAAGTGATGTCAAGCAGTCGCCTGAGGCCTGCAGCATGAGGAGCGTACAACTTGAGGTCATCCATGTAGAACAAGTGGGACACCTTCAAGCCCCCCCTTCGGAACTGAAAGCCTGTCCTCGAAGCCTCCAGTAATGAACTGAGAGGATTCAGGGCCAGGCAAAACCACAATGGACTCAGACAATCACCCTGAAATATACCCCGATTCACCTTTATTCGGTCTTCTACAGCCGACAGCCGCACACCGGATAGACTAAGCATTGTACTCCATTGCCCCATACAGGCACCGAGGAAGTCTCGAACTGTATCGTCTATCTTATACAGCTCGAGGACCCTCTTCAGCCATGTATGGGGGACCGAGTCAAATGCCTTTTTATAATCTATCCAGGCGGCAGAGAAATTTCGTCGGTTGCGTTTGACCTGCTGGCCAGCTACCGCGTCGATCAAGAGGAGTTCCTTAGTACCGCGGCTACCACGCCTACACCCGTTCTGGGCACCAGACAGTACTCGACAGCTGTCTATGTGGTGTGAGATCTTAGTTTCCAGAACGGATGTCAGTGTCTTATAGGTGGTAGGAAGACACGTTATTGGCCGGTACTGTGCCGGATCCGCGGTACTTTCCGATTTTGGAATGAGGTGAGTGATCCCAGTAGTGAGGAAGGCGGGGAGCACTTTTGTATCTAGGGCTTCCTGGAACTGTCTGGCGAGGGTTTCGTGACAAGCCCGGAAACTTTTTAGCCAGTAAAGCTGCAGTCCGTCGCAGCCTGGAGACTTCCAGTGTGAAGAACTACAGACTGCAGCCTTAATATCACCTTTGCTGATAGTAACCGGGCTCATCGGTGGTATGCCCGCACACGAGTCCTCAATGACCTGCATCCAGGAGCCCTCCACATGCTCCACAGGTCTTGACCACAAGTTACGCCAGAATGTGACCATCTCCTGTCCAGCTGGACGTTCGGTGACGGCGCTAACATTGGCCTGTTCTAGGGACCTGTAGAACTTCCTCTGATCACTCACGAAGAGGCGATTCTGGCGATACCTTTGAACTCGTTCCGAGTACCGCCGGATGCGCTTGCTCCAAGCAGCCACCTTCTGCTTCAGGAGGTCTATGCGATCTGCCAGCTGTTGTGCATTTGGCACTGCAGGGCCTAAGCCACACCCCGCAAACGCAATTCTGACAAACCGCAAGACTCTCGGCCTCGTGTTGCCCGTCCTGAAGCTAATCAGTTTGCCGATAAGGACTCTAGCGTCACTGATACGACGTTCAATTCTGCGCTTCCAAGCAGGCTCGGCTTCTCTCACACGCTGAGCGTCGGCAGCTGTCACCTGCCGATTTGGCTGGAGCTTGGCGCCGATATACCGACATACTGCCATTGCGGCGCCAAACAGGATTGAATTCGTTTCAGTGAGGCTGCTGCTGTTCTCCAAATATGGAAGCAGCATCTCGTTAACGGCCTCAACGACATTCCGACTATGGTGACTCTGAGCTATTCTGGGGATCCGGGGTCTCGCGTCGAGAGGCATCTCACGCACTTCCAGAATCGCCTCTTCAAGAATCCTCCTGATCTGCTCGTTGTCCTGGGAAGCTATTCCGTCCGCCCCTCCGTCAGCAGCCAATGGTTGATAACCAGTGTCTACCGCACCGCCGACATTTAAGTCCTGCATAGATGCGATAGACACACGTCCTTCAGCTGGTGCAAGAGAGGAGGCCGGAACAGCCTCGAGTCGTAGTTGTTCGAGTTCGTTTGCGCTGAAGATGTTAGAGCGCATTATGAAACGAACTCGGTCGGCTAGGTTCTGGTCTGTGATGTGTGTCAGCGATGGCTCAAGCGCTTGAAAATTACGAAGCAGTCTTGCTCGACGCCCTGTGCCGCCTGTTTCTCCCCCCACAGCCCCAAAGTGGGCGCGCATGACATTGGAATTTTGTTCACGAGTCCATCGCATGCGCCGCCCTCCACCGAGTGCGGGTGTCTGTTGCGGAGTCCTTGTGGACTCTGCAGGCACCAAGCCTCCCGGTGGTGATGATGATGGGGGTTCGACCCGCTGAAGTGGTCTTAACGAGTCAGATCTTTGGTTTGTTTTAAAGGTTTTACTCATCGTTGGGCTTTTATGTGGGGTCTGACAGTCGCTGCAGACAGAGCCCCATATCTGCAGAAGGCTAGAATACAGTGGAGGATCGCCAGTTACTCCAAGGGGACCGTTCACGACCTAGACTTAGCGCCCTAGGCCATGCAGCCGCTCGGCACGGTGCCTTACACCTTCGGCTAGCGCTGGTTGCTTGCGCGGATGGAACAACCATCTCATATTGATTGTTTCACCCACGGGCGATGGGGTCACCACTTCCCTACGCCTGTTTATTATTTATTATTATTATTGTTCTTTTTTACCATAGTCAATAGGCAGTTCATGTGCCATATGTTAAGTGACTACTAGAATCCATAGACATTACAATGTTAATCCTATTGTCTACTCTGAAACGTCCAAAGTCCTTATACTAGCGGCTGCTGAGCATCAGGTATCAGTCATAAGGTACATTAGCCAATTAAAGTTAATACTCACGAGAGTAATGGCACGGCTGGTCTCTTACCGTTGTCCGTACGCTACATGGACTTTACTTTCCATCAAGTAAACCTATTAAGCCAGACAATCTATATCCCTTCGAGACGCTTTGTAGCAATTAAATAATATTTAATTCACAAATACGATACTAATTAGACTCCAATTTATGTTCGATTAAATCTATGCACGCGTTATGTACTTATAGAATGTAGATTTTAGTACCATAACAAATTCATATTATATCTATTAAGATACAATTTCGGTTCGAGACATCGTTTTTCGTAATATAACTTATTTAGGAAGCGTTTGCTACGATTCGATTTTCTTATTACCTACAAGAGTAAAAGATGTTTTTGGGTTTTAAATAATATTACATCTTAATTACCGTATTTTGATGGTGTTGAATGTAAAGGTATGAAAGGTTAAATGATAAGGGTGGTATTGTGGTAATGAAAATCTAATAACATATTTTTGTGGGGCCATAAAAAATTCTTGATTCGACAATGCCAATAAAGTGGTTATCTTATACCTTTAAACGAGCAATTCTTGTATATATAATATCTGAATCTCGGAAACGGCTCCAACGATTTTCATAAAATTTAGTATACAGGGGATTTCGGGGGCGATAAATCGATCTAGCTACGATTTATTTTCAGAAAATCTTGCTTTATTCGTGTTTTCAATAATCAACTTTATCGATAATCAACTTTATGACTCTTCCCGACATCTATTGGCGAATAATAATACTATTTTTACTGCTTTAAAGACAAAACAAGATGGCGTTATAAAAAAAAAAAGAGCCAAGCTCGGTCATCATCTAGTATTTCTTTAATGAACAAGATTGCTACAAATGTATAATTTCAGCGATATCTAGACATTCTAATAAGAAGAAAATACATTAAAAAGGATGGTGTTTTTTATTATTATCGTGAAAGGGCATTTTCAGTTTTATGTAGTGTAAAATAGATTTAGAATATTGTGTCTATTGCGTTAGATGGAAAGATCGACTTTAAAACTTTCTTAATTACATTAGGAATCTTAGATATTTGATAGTTAAATTAATTTCTGACTAGACAGTAACAAAGTAGAAATGCTATAAGCCAAATTAGTCTATGCTGACTATTTAGAAAACAGTTTGAAACGCGAATGCCAGGTTTGATTTATTTCAAACTAGCTGACCCGGCAGACTTTGTAGTGCCTCAATCGATAAATAAAAGATTTAATCTTTTGTATTTTAAAACGAACAAAAGGAATCCGGACTTCCACAAGTAATTCCAGACCAAAATCAGCCAAATCGGTCCAGCCGTTCTCGAGTTTTAGCGAGACTAACGAACAGCAATTCATTTTTATATATATAGGTATAGATATATATACCTATAGATGGGAAAAAACCGTTGCAAGCTTGATTTTGTTTACAGGATTGTGGCAACCGGAGAGTTTGGAAGGTCATACATCTGTGGTCGGGAGTTCCGTGGACTACGCAGCCGCGGTGCTACTGGCTGCGATGGCGGCTGTGTTATTAGCTGCTGTCGGTTACCAGTGCGCCGCTACTTGGAGATGGATCATGGGCAGGTAAGCAATGACATTTTTGGGGTCTTTGTTTTATTCTCGTTAATATTTCAAAGCGTATTTATTAAGGATTCGATTGTGCTTAAAAAGCGCTCCGATAATTTGGTGGTAAAGTTGAGCGTTAACAAAAAACGATATGGTTTTTTTTTCAATTAAGTAGGACTGTTTACGAGAGTATCAAGCGGTAGTTAGCGGCTTGGCTCTACCCCCGGCATTGCTGAAGTCCATGGGCGACGGTAACCACTCACCATCAGGTGGGCCGTGTGCTCGTCTGCCTACAAGGGCAATAAAATAATAATAAAAATTATGTAGTTTTATTTTTATCCAATTTTTTGTCGCTTGGTGATAAAAAAAAAAAAAATAATTAATCATAGAACCTCATACGATCACCCTTAGTGAATATTTAACAATTTTTTTTAATTTCCCTTAACATACTCGTTTGGAAATTTACTATTCTTGTTGTAGTCCAACAAAGGTTTTCCTCATATTTAAGTGTGTAGTATTGTTGTGAGGGTTTTATGAAATATTCCTGGCACGTGTAACATATTACGAAGTAAGCCCAAAAGATTTTTTTATTTGGTTCCAAAGCCTTAGACATTGATTTCGCCAATGTCACATGATGGACAAAAATGACAGGTGTATAGAGAAAAAAAAACTAAATACAAATAAGTTTAAAGACTGTTTGGTGGAAGATACCGTGAGCCCACATGTGTCAGTGATTCAATCTAGTTCGGTCGCGAAGTAGCGGATGTACTAATGGGAATGAAGCTTCAATATTATGCTTTGAAGTGTGTTATAGCGGATGGGGGTGTATTGTATGCGTCTATGTATACACATTAAAGTGTCTACGAGCCCTGGTATCACTATTCCCAGGTGGACGATGAATTCTTAATTTAAAAAAAAAAACATATTTTAACTATTTAAATAATTCTATGTAGGTATGTGTATGTAGAAAAAGACTATTGTTACTGCATGTGATTCTTTCGTTCTTCTTTAATTCTAGTTTCATGTTTACTCAGTAGTAGATCTTACGGCTCTCTTTTTCTCCTTCTCTCTCTCTCTCTCACTTTATCACAATTTTCTCTTTTGCACGATTTAAGTTATATGTTTCGGTATCAATGAAATTCGATTATAGTTTTCGCGATGTAGTCAATAGAGCGGGCATATCAGAAAATGACTATTTTAGGATTTTTTAATTAACAACCTGCAAAAATATAGAAAGTACACAAGAATTTTATTGGTAATACAAATAAAACCCAATTTCGTGAGGCATTAAAAAGTACACCGGCGTCAAAGTACTATAATAATTTCGGTGATAAACACATTTTACGACTCAAACTTTATGACTATTGTGATCAGATTGAAATCGGTATTTGAAAAGAAAATTGACGTATAAAATTCAATTAATTTATTCAAAGCTCTCGTATTTAGTGTAACCTTAGGAGAAAGTACTATCAATCAAGGCCGGTGTCGGTCAAAATAAAACTAATTTCCAATTAAAGAATGCGTAGTTTTTTTTAATTCCTTATTTGTACCTTCATACGTTTGAATTTTCTTAATCTGGTACTCTTGTGCATTAATTTACTTCTTTCATTGATTTTCCTATATTTATTTGTATATATAGTATTTATAAAACTACTTTTAAATTAATGTGCATAAGTTTTTTAATTTTTATCCTCAATTTTTTCTTGAAGCGTGGAATGATACATTGTTTTCTTCTCACTTATAGTCTGACATATCTTAATGTAAAAACAGATGTTTGTTTCCCAGGACTCGACGTGCCTCCCAGGAGAGCAACTGCGACTCCCTATCCCGCCAGGCAGCCATCCGCATTAGCCACTCTCTACCCGATCTGCAGACCGAGCCCCTGAAGCAGGAATATGTACAAGAGCACAAGGACCCAGCAAAGAAAGTGAGTTTAAATAATATTAAAATACCGATTATTGTTAGTATTGTTACGCGCTGAGGTTCGGGATAAATAAAATGTTCCACCAAAGTACAACTAACTAAAAAAAAAAAAACTGTATTCAATACTTAAAACACTTCACAAACACTTTAAAACACTCAATTCGCTTGTTCCGCTTCGCTTCAGGTGATCCGTTCGCTGTTTCGCTTCGAGTAGTTCCGATTACTGACTGCCTGCATGCCATCCCTACAACGCTTTTATAGCCGATACCTCATCCCTAGAATTATCGAGAATATTCCACACATCTCTAGTAGCAGTTTCCGCTGTCTGACAATAGATAGCGTTGTAATTCTCGAGCATTCTGGATCCTTCGATATTCGTTCAACTATTCGGCAATAGATGGCGTTACTCTTACTGGCGTAACAGTACTTTAAAGTATTCCAAGCATGGGTCACTTCTCGACGAACGTGACGAAGAAGTAGTAGTAGAAGTAGATGAAGATTAACTTAACCTACAGACACATCCCAGTGAGTTTCTCGTATAATCTCAGATTCAGCGAAGCTCCGCTCTTGCTAGGCAGAATGTTGGCCATCTCCCTTAGGCTGAGATCCATCAGCTCCGTTACCAGCCATGGCGTAGCCAGAATATCCCCTTGAGGCTACTGGTAGTTAGGTATGCAACACACAGATTTTCCTTAACCGTTTCCGTAACCACATTGTAAAAGGTTTAAAGGGCAATTAAAGTGAAACTTTTACTACATCGTCTCAAACTTTTTCGTCTATGTGTTGCATGTCGCGTGACGGTCCGCCGCGGAGTAGGGATAAAGTGAAAGGCGCTCGTTAGAGCAGCCAAAGCCAATATGGCGGCGCCTATAGTTCGCAGCAGCTGACCGCGTAGTGTATAGACTATTACTCATTTGTGCCAGTGCTCCACGCTATTTTGTTTGTTTTTGTCAGTGTTTAATGTAAATGTTGGTTGTCAGAGTTAAATGTCTTTAATGTGAAAAAAAGTTTCACTTTTGCCGTGGTTTCATAAAACACACACAATCCTTTTTTTCGATGGTATGGACTCACAAGACATCCTACCACTTGTAATAAAAATATTATATAAATTTTTAAATTACCATGATTATTGGTGACAAGATCGTTTCGTAACAGAAAAATGCTTGTAGCAATCAAATCGTGTGGGCTTCCAGTATCCAAGATAATGTTAATTTAAGGCGCCGCTGTCTTGTTTTGACTGACTATTCTAAAAGATTCTATGTTCTGTAGAAACAACGCAACAAGTTGCTACTCTAAAGTGCTAAATTGTTTTATGTTTTTACTAAACGAACACTTACAAAATTTTCTCAACGAGCTTCTAAGAAAATGATAAAGTAATTTAAACGAAAACAATACGGCTTCTCTTGAAGTGGTAACATTAAAACGCTTTTACGGTGTACGGTGCGTTAACAAACAAACAGCCGGAAGATGTTTGACTAAGGAGTGTCCTTCTTGGAATAAATGAAGAAATAATAATGAAATTACGATGTTAAACTTAAACTGATTTCAATGCGATATTTTCTACGGTTTTGCGACTTGTAGACGAACTGTTTTCACGATTTAATTTAGCCATGAATTACCATGAAAACTGGGAAGTATTCGGACAGGTCGAAAAATTTAATAGTGACATTAGAAATTGCGATTAAAAATATAAAAGTAGCTTTGATTATGATTTCGATATTATTTATATTGCTACAGTTGATAGATAAACCAGCTCACTGTCTGATGTTGAGAGATTATCTGAGTTCACGCTCCCTCCTTCTTCGATTTTTCTTTTGACATAACATGGAGGCCCGAAGTTATTTACACGGTTCAATTCCTACATGCAACCTCACAGCTCGAACAAGTGTGGTGTTAATTCATGGTTTCAAGTCTCATTCCTATTATGACCCCTTGAGACAATCGCCCGAATTCTCAATAGTGTAAAGGCTATTGAAACAGGAGTCCCACGTCGAGGGCTGGGATTAAAATATTCATTGCACTGGAATCTAGGCTAGGCAGGCTACATTGTAAATTAGTACGAACGGTTTGAAAACTCACAGATAATAGTTGGGACTAATTACTTCTTTGTTATTCCCGTATTTAGTACCTCATTGTGATGTTTAATCAATATGCCGGGCTCGGTTTCCACGAATGAAAAAACTTGGAGCAATTTTTTTATAATCTTGAATCGTCTTTAGTTTTTTACTTCTTTGTCAGCTTACTTATCGATGTGATAGCACTGACGGTGGTCGTGTTGGTTAGCTATACGACAATTGCCTACGTTGAATCGATTGATAGGATTGATAGATTTCTTAGACTGGTGGTAGGACCTCTTGTGAGTCCGCACGGGTAGGTACCACCACCCTGCCTATTTCTGCCGTGAAGCAGTAATGCGTTTCGGTTTGAAGGATGGGGCAGC
Organism: Bombyx mori; assembly: GCF_030269925.1. NCBI lineage: Eukaryota > Metazoa > Arthropoda > Insecta > Lepidoptera > Bombycidae > Bombyx > Bombyx mori. The sequence goes on along the minus strand of NC_085120.1, from coordinate 8,801,039 downwards.
CGTTGTAACTATACTGAGACCTTAGAACTTATATCTCAAGGTGGGTGGCGCATTTACGTCGTAGATGTCTATGGGCTCCAGTAACCACTTAACACCAGGTGGGCTGTGAGCTCGTCCACCCATCTAAGCAATAAAAAAGAAGTCTGTCAAGTCTTTTAGAAACGCAAATAACTGGAAACCAGCTTTTCTCCCGTAGCTTTCCGGACTAAACTAAAAATCTTGTGGGTTCGTGTCCAGCAATTGGATGAATAATAGCCCATATTCCTTCCTCGTATACCAAATATATGGAATTTCGTCAAAATCGATTCATTACGATAAGCGTGAACACGTGACCGATTGAGTTATTTCCGTTTTTATGAATTTTGCTAGGCCTTTTTTTTATAAATCGAATTCATTAATGTTCTAGACGGGCTGACAACTTGCGAATCTACGTGACCATCGTAACTTATTAATACGACTATGCGAATCTGTCCTACTGACCGAGAGGGCTGGTGGTCGTGGTGACGACGACCGCCGGTCCGGCGTCCTGAGGGGGAGAGTGATGGGAGAGATGTGCTCCGCAGTAAACACTTCACTTTCTCCCCTTTGCTTTTCATGAGTTCTGTCTCATGCGAGGTTTGGACGTTAGTTGTTGAGCGACAGGAGGCTTTAGTCGGTTCGACTTCAACATACTCCGCCCGCCATCCCCAGTGGAGGGCGGAAGTCCGGCGATTTCCTCCTGACAAAAAAAAGCCAATCTGTAATGTCAATAGACCATAGTTTAACGTCTTAATAATCATGCAATAAAGGAAAACAGTGGATTGAATTTAATACGGTTTAATCTCGCATTGGTTTTCCAAATCCACAATTTCCGAGGTAATGTTTGTTTTAAAACCGATTCAATAAATGCGGCCCAAGTTTACTAATCCCAATTTCCTTTAACCTGCTTTTAACAGTCCTCTCGTTATTACAAGTACAGCACGGAGTCATGGTGATAAAAATCGCTCCTTTATAGGTTTTTTTTAAGCCGTTACCCTAAATATTTCAATGATGAATAGCAGCGGAATACATTTTTCTGTTTATGTGCCAATGAAAGTCCATCGGAATAGGTTTCCGAGATAAGTCAGGAAGTTAAAGCACAAAGTGGAATAAGCGAAGTAGCTTAAAAAAACAATTCAGTTCGGAATCACGGAGGGACACTTAATTTTTATCTAATGGTACAGTTAATAGAAGTTTTGGCAGTTTGACGTATTTTGCTATTGAAACTTCGACTCGGGAAGAGTTTCTGGAGAGAAGCGAAAATTTCAGGAAAGAATGTTCTTGCTTATTGCCTAAGATATAGTATACGTTTAGAACCGCCTTTATTGAATTTTACCGTCAGATACAGGATTTAGTAATAATATCGAATGTAAACTAAATGAAGATGTTGCGCTGGGCGGTTGGGGTGACCAGGATGGACAATGTTCGGAATGAATACATACGGAGGAGCTTTAAAGTCACATCAGTCGCAGACAAAATGACGGAAAATCGCCTTAGATGGTATGGCCATATCATGAGACGGGACGAAGATCATGTGGTGAAGGTCGCATTGGGCTTGCCAGAACGAAAGAAAGGTAGATGCCGCCCGCCATCGACCTGGTGGTCAAACATCGAAAGAGACCTTAAGAAAGCCCAATTGCCAAAACCGACAACCCAGGACAGATAAGCCTGGCGCCGTAGAGTGAGGAGACCTGACCCCAGATAACGGGAACACGGACGGATACAAAAAAAAATACATAATAATATAATATAATACAACCTAAGATGATTGATTTATAAGTCATTGTGGCCGACAAACCAAAATGCACGGTTTATTCGCACAAACGACACGACACAATTATGACGGTGTTAAAACATCGCGTGCAGCTACCAATTTCGTAGAAGTAATACGTACTTAGTACAAGTTAACAATTAACTTTTGCGATAAGGGGATTGCATACTTGAGAAAAGTCGAATGATTGTCAGCCCACGGACCTCCACTGCTGGACCTAGATGCCATAATCGAGTGGATTCCCATGATTATTCAGTAGGTCGGTCTACCTACTCATGCTACGTTTTCCGCTGTGCGTTTTCATCTTGAATAGCTTGAAACTGCCCCTTCGACCTCGCAATCCTACGGGTTATGTTAAATAAATTTGCGTATTTAATAGTAGCAGCCACACGTTTCTACTGCAAGCTGCCATAATTCATATGTTCTATTTGAATTTAATCATTAGTTCAATTTCAATGGGGAAAATTGCTTTGAGATACAAAGAATTTGACATAATAATATGAGCAAATAACTGGAAACCTTTACGTAACAAATTAAACTTGTATGTCGAGGTACCACTGTAATTGTATTTATATTATTTTCTTCGATTTTTGCGTAACTTTGACATATTTACAACTTCTTTTTCGTTTTAATCTGTCTGGTTTTTTTTTGCAATTATTTCTGAAGTTTCTAAAACTTTGATTTTTGTTACATTAGTGTAATAAGTGAAATAATGAAATGTCAACGTATTCCATCCAATCGTCTGCGACCACGAAAACTGTAAAATATTAGAATACATCGGAAAATAATGTGTAGACAACAAAAAATGCAAAATGTATGTAAACAAATTGTATTTCTAATCTATTCATCTATCTTTAAAATATATTTGTCTGTTCCCTGTAACTCTAAAATTTTAATTTAGTTATACTGTAAAATAATTCTACATTCTCTCTTGTGACTCTGACCGTATATAAGAAAGCAATCAATTTTCCCTGACCACACGGCTTGTGTCAATGTTGGACTCCCACGCCCGAAGGTCGCTCACCAATCCAATTACAAAAACCTTCCGCGCTTAGGGTCCCTACCCTTTAGCGGAACGCGGCAACGTTGAGTCTGTTTTTTAACATTTCAATGACAAAGCTATCGAAAAGATTGAATAGAAATACCAATTGTTTCTTTATTTTTTTATTGTCCTTGTAAGCAGACGAGTGTACGGCCCACTCGATGGTAAGTGTTACCGTCGCCCATGGACGTCAGCAATGCCAGAGGCAGAGCCAAGTCGCTACCGACATATTTTTTTTATATTTTGCCATTATTATATCTAGATGTGACCGGCATTATGTATTTCGTTTCATATCGTTCTTTTATGTATGTATCAACGGGCAGAAATCACTTTGATACATAAGCGATTTTGCAGCAAAAATAGGACCTTGGTATCTACATATCCGATTTCGCAGAACCACCAAAAATTTTAGTTTTATTAAATACAAAGTATTTCTGAAGCGTGGCAGCCCTACGTGTGAACTTTTGTAACGAGATCCAGTAGGTTACAGGACTCTAATTGGCAACAGGTGTCATCTCGTCCGCCCTTAAACCCCTTATGTTAAGTCCCTCGCTCCGAGTTTCATAAACTCTCTAGACGGGCCAATTACCTTTTGATAAGAAATCCAATAGAGTTTATTTTGCTTTAGATTAGACTTTTTTAAAACGTTGCCATGAAAAGGCGTTTTGTAAAGACGTTATTGGCACGTGTATAAGTTTTGTGTTTTTTTTGTTCTTTACACTAATTTTGGTAATTGTTAACACTGATGTTTTACCTCGATCAAAATCAGTATACGGGTCGATAATGTTTGAACGTGGTATTATAAGACCAATAAACAATTAAAAAAATATTGTATATATTTTAAAATACTGTATTAAATAAGCATTATTACATATAACTAGTTTTATTTTATAGATGAAAATGTTGCCCACTATACAATTATGACTCCATAGAGCGCCTTGTCGTTCAGGGCAAAGTAGAAGGCACCAGATCGCTCGGAAGGTTACTGATGCGATAGACCGACCAAGTCAGGTCCGTAGTTGGCGTCTGCTTGCATGAGTGCACCAGACTCACCACAAATCGAGAGGAGTAGCGATTGCTTGTGAGGCGCTTGATACTGACGACCACGACCGCTCTGACAAGAATGATCGACAAAGGAAATACAATTATGTTATCATTTATATTGTATTCTTATATATTAAATATCCGGGTTTAACTTCCTGCTTCTTATTGTCATTGTCTTATTTCTGACGCTTCGAATATATTACAGTTTTCGTGGTCACATTCGACTGATCGACTGACGTGGAAGTTGTTTTAATTATTTTTACGACTCGCGAAACAGAAACACTCATACGAAATAAAAAAAATGACTATGTCCAAAATTTTCTTCACCATATGTATTCTACTAGCTGACCCGGCAGATTTCGTAGTGCCTCAATCGATAAATAAAAGACCTAAACTTTTGTATAAAATAAACTTAAAACCAACAAAACCTATGCATACCCTGTGTGGTATGATCGTGCCCTCATTAACTTGCTTAGAGAAAAACAGAAAGCTCATCGGCGGTGGAAACGTTATAAGAATCCATTGGATTACGATACGTTTTCAATGCTCAGAGGGAGAATGAAGGTGATGCAAAATGCCTGTTATCTTAAATATTTAGCACACTGCCAAAAAACCATTAAATGTAACCCTAAAATGCTGTGGTCATACGTTAACTCTAAACGTAAATGTAATACAGGATATCCAGGTATAATGACGTTAGACGACAAGCAGTTAACGGGTAGCGACGACATTTGTGCAGCTTTTAATTGTTACTTTAAGAGTATGTTTGCTCGGCCAACTTGTTCTAGTTCTGTGGCGGGTCAGGCATATACCGGAGTAGACTCTAATAACTTCGCAGGCACTTTCTCAGTCACGCAAAAGACAGTTTTTAAGATGCTTTCAAAGGTAGATATTAAAAAAGGCGTCGGTGGCGACCTAATTCCGCCATTTTTTGTGCTAAAATGTGCTGGGCCACTGTCCATCCCCCTGTGCATTATCTTCAACCGATCAGTTTCTGAGGGAGTTTTTCCTGCAAAATGGAAAGAGGCTAGTATAGTTCCTCTCCACAAAAAAGGTACTAAATGCAAGATAGAGAATTACCGCCCAATATCGATTTTAAATGTTTTTGCCAAATGCTTAGAGCGAGTTGTTTACGATGAAGTTTACCCAATGATAATAAAAGGAATACCAGAAGAACAACATGGTTGCGTAAAGGGTAGATCGACAACGTCAAATTTAAGCCTGTTTGTTAGCGACGTACATAGAGGCATGGGTTTTCAGTCTCAGGTTGATGTGATATATACAGATTTCGAGAAAGCCTTCGACCGCGTTGATCATATCATATTGCTGCAAAAACTCCAACAGCTTGGTATACACGGGGATCTATACAGGTGGGTAAAATCATATATTTTAAATCGTAAACAAGCGGTGGTTATTGGTGGCAATCGTTCGGATTTTGTATCGATCCCTTCTGGTGTGCCGCAGGGTTCCCTTCTCGGACCTTTATTTTATATAGCTTACATAAGTGACATCGGATTATGCTTTAGACATGCTCAGCATTTATTATATGCCGATGACACTAAAATCTATATGAAGGTTAATACAATTGAGGATTGCATTAAACTGCAGGAAGATCTAGACAGACTATCACTTTATTACATAACTAACCGTATCACAGTCAATGTTGCAAAATGTGCACATATTCAATTCACTAGACGTAAGAATCCGATTGATTACAATTTCAAATTAAATAACGTAAGTCTGAATAAAGTTTATTCTGTAAAAGATTTGGGGGTTTATCTTGATTCAAAACTTACATTTAATAGTCACTTTGAATATATAGTTAATAAGGCTTACAAAAACTTAGGTTTCATAATAAGAGTAACGCGCGATTTCACTGACATTTCTTGCATAAAAGTGCTTTACTACGCTTATATCAGAAGTATTCTCGAATACTGCAGTACTGTTTGGAATCCACAATACGTGACGCATGAGCATTCCCTTGAGCGTCTCCAAATTAAATTTGTCAAATATTTGAATTTCAAAAGCAAATTAAAAATTGATGGCTACACTGAGTCATGCCAAAAACACAGCCTCATAACTCTGGCTGAGAGACGTGAGATGCAAGACATGGCTGTATTTCATGATATATGTTCTGGAAAGCTAGATTGTGTTGAACTGTCATATAGAATACTCAACTTGAATGCCCCTGGTAAAAGAACTCGTCACACGCATCTTTTTCATATACCGTTGGAGCGCACTAACTACGCGGCTAATGATATGTCTATTAGATTACCAAAGACCTACAATAAGTTTTATTCAGATATTGATATCTTTACAACATCCAAAACTATGTTCAAAGCTGCAGTTCATAAGCTTAAGTTAAGTTAAGCTAAAGGTTTGTTATTGTTTGAATCTTTAAAATATTTACAAATTGAAAAATAATAATCTTTAAAGTATTTTGGTGTTCTACAATTAACAATCAACGTTCATAATCAATTCGAGCGTCCATGGAAACCAACCACTACATTACACTCACACGCACTTACACACATCGACACAACACAATCAGATCAAACTTATTCTGCAAGTTATCATTCGACAAAGTTAATCTACCTATTTAACTGTCTTACCTTAGTTGAACTACCTGTGTTCATTAATTATGTTAAAATTTTTTGGAAACATAATGTGTTTCTTTAATTGGCTCATGTTTGGGAAAACATCCTCTGTACCCTGTGTCTAGTTAAATGCTGTTGAAACATTGTTTATTAAATAAATAAATAAATAAATAAATAAAAGGAATCCGTCCGACATCAAAGGAAAAACAAAATTGTTATTTTTATTTAATTCCGAGCATTTTCATATTTATCTACCTTTTAAACCTTCTCTGGACTTCCAGAAATAATTAAAGACCAAAATTAGCCAAATCAGTCTAGCCGTTCTCGAGTTTTAGCGAGACTAACAAACAGCAATTCATTTTTTATATATACAGGCAATCAACTTACTGGTGGTAGGACCTCTTGTGAGTCCGCATAGGTAGGTACCACCACCCCGCCTATTTCTGCCGTGAAGTATGAGCTCCAGTACCACTTAACACCAGGTGAGCTGTGAGCTCGTACACCATTCTATTAAAAAAAAAAATCAAATCATGGCCCAGTTTTGTGGACAGTTTCACTAATCACCCACCCAATGAGGCATTCGGATAATGACACCGAAACATTGACTACTATGGGATCCTATCACTTAAGTGGCGATTAATACGGTCCGCATACCTTACACAGGATAACACGGTGTTCAATTTCCTGAGTGAGGTTACTTTGTGGGGTGTAACGCCGAAATGTCTACCACGTTTATTGAGGTCAAATAAAGCCATAAAGACGTGTCTACTTATATGATTAGATCTTCCATTTGTGATATGAACATTTCAATATATCTGCTAGAAAATGGTTCAAGTCTAAAGTCGAGTGAAATACAATGACATAAAAGGAAATTTAGGTCTAAAATGAAGCTCACAGCCCACTTGCTGTTAAGTGGTTACTGGAGCCCATAGACATCTACAACGTAAATGTCACCACCCCCCCTTGAGATATGAGTTGTAAGGTCTCAAGTATAGTTACAACGGCTGCCCCATCCTTTAAACCGAAACGCATTACTGCTTAACGGCAGAAATAGGCAGGATGGTGGTACCTACCCGTGCGGATTCACAAGAGGTCCTTTCACCAGTAATTACGCAAATTATATAATTTTGCGGGTTTGATTTTTATTACACGATGTTATTCCTTCACCGTGGAAGTCAATCGTGAACATTTGTTATGTACGTATTTAATTGATTCATTTTTTTAAAAAGTAAATCCATATCTTTTTTTATAAATAAGAAACATTTCTGTTCTGTTGCAAGCTATAGCTGCTCATAGGAAATCGAATATGGCTTGAAACTTTCTTGATACAGAGGATTCTGTTCAAACATCATCAGTAATATTTAGAAGACAATACCCCAGTAATTAGAGAATTGTAATGGAAGATATTGTACTAAAAACTGCTGATACCGAATTGTATGATACTCGTATGAATTTGTGGGTCATACGTATATGTCGGTGTTACGCTAGGGTTTTCACACGTAAGATCTATTACGACCAAAATACGGTACATTTCTATGAAACGATACATATACGTGAATGCTACAAAAGCAGTCTTAATCTACTTAACTAATATTATAAAGAGGAAAGATTTGTTTGTTTGTTGTATTGAATAGGCTCCGAAACTGCTGAACCGATTTGAAAAATTCTTTCACTGTTCGAAAGCTACACTATTGCCGAGTGAAATAAGCTATCATCTTTTTTGAAAAAAATTAGGGATCCATAGTAAAACTGCAATAATGTAACCCAAGGTGTAAAAAATTACCTAAAATATTCTTTACATCGCGTGCCCTGCGAAAACTATTGATGATAGAATAAAAAAATGTACTACGACATTGTAGAACGCATTATTATTTACAAAAAGTGTCACGACAGCATATGTCTCACTATTATAGTTATGCCACAATAAGTGTTCCTTTATTTAAAAAAATAAAACAACGCCAAATATCGTTGAAATTTTTGTTAAAGACCCGAATGAAGCCGGAGCGGGTCGCTAGTTTGTATATAAATAGCCATTTTGTGTTGGTTCCAGCAACTACAACTTCTTTTATACAAACAAATGGAATTACTACGAAACAATTCATGGAATGTAGCTTAATATTTAGAATAAATATTTTAGTGAATTTTACATTATTCTGACATGAATTTATTTCAGATAAATTACTTTGAACTAATTAAACTAATTAATTATTATCCAGACTGATAATAGATGACGTCAACATGATTTGCATAAACAATTACAAAACTTATTCAAAGTATTAATGTTAATTATAACGTAATTTATTTTTAATATTTACGCTTATAAATATATGATTATTTTAAGTTATTTGTTTTTTTAAACAATGAAAGAAACATTAAACATCTTTTGAACATTTTCACATCATAACAGTGTCTACTGAATATTAAATATGGTAGAATAACAGTTTCATGTTACTAACAACTAATAAATAATAACATGTAATAAACTAAACTATACATCATGTTAGCTATTGCCAATAATTGCGGCTTGCGCCCATATGTATAGGTATGTCGTGTTTGTACCAGACGAGAATTTGTGAGCAAGAATCTTCATAGTATATATTTCGCTGTGTATACAGTCGCAGTGACTGATATTATTTACTCCCGAATGTCGTATGAAACGATCGCATATGAAATCAAACCCGCAAAATTATAATTTGCGTAATTAATGAAAGGAACTTTGAAAGGGTTGAAAAGCGTGGAAGTTAGTTTTTTTTTGGAGAAATTAATTAATTATACATTTATTTTATAAGTTTTCTTTGGTTAGAGCCGAGCCGACGGCAGAGTGCCACCATTGTGATTGCGACTTGGACACGGCAGAGCATACGCTCGTCGCCTGCCCCGCATGGGAGGGGTGGCGCCGTGTCCTCGTCACAAAAGTAGGAAACGACTTGTCGTTGCCGAGTGTTGTGGCATCGATGCTCGGCGACGACGAGTCGTGGAAGGCGATGCTCGACTTCTGCGAGTGCACCATCTCGCAGAAGGAGGCGGCGGGGCGCATGAGAGACGCACAATCCCGCCGCCGTCGAGCGGGGGCCAGGGAGGCGGATCTCGCCCAAGCCCTGGCCCTCTAAGTGTTTCGGGTCCCCCCTCACATGTCGGTCTGGCGACCGGCGAGGGGGGCCTAAGAAGACGACGTGCAAGCTGCTCTGCACGCGTTTTACGCAAGAGCATCCGGGTGATGGAAGGCCGGCTATCCTCGACCCACGCTGGTTCTGGTCCAGCGGGGTATTCCGTAGGATAGCTCACTCTAACCGGCGCCATCTAGGCGGGCTTCGGATAGCCTGCCGACCGATGGGGCTGGTGGTCGTGGCGCCGACGACCACCAGTCCGGCATCCCGAGGGGGAGGGTGATGGGAGAGATGTGCTCCGCACTAAACGCTTCACTTTCCCCCCTTTGCCTCTTCATGAGTTCTGTCTCATGCGAGGTTTGGACGTTGGTTGTTGAGCGACAGGAGGTTTTAGTCAGTTCGACTCTGACATGCTCCGCCCTCTATCCCCAGTGGAGGGCGGAAGTCCGGCGATTTCCTCCTGATCAAAAAAAAAAAAAAGTTTTCTTTGGTTGTAGGACAACCTAAAGTCAGACGCGCGAACATACGAATTATACGGTAAATTACTGGTGGTATGACCTCGTGTGAGTCCGCACAGGAAGGTACCACCACCCTGCCTATTTCTGCCGTGAAGCAGTAATGCGTTTCGGTTTGAAGAGTGGGGCAGCCGTTGTAACTATACGGAGACCTTAGAACCCATATCTCAAGGTGGATGGCGGCATTTACCTTGTGGATGTCTATGGGCTCCGGTAATCACTTAAAACCAGGTGGGTTGTGAGTTTATCCACCCATTAAAACCACCCAAAAAAATTCAGTTCTCTATGCAAACTTCTCAGTAGCGTACGATTTAGCGGTCCCACGTTTCGTGGCGATAAACTGTCTCCATCTAAATAACTTGTCTTCTTATGAGAGTTCATCTTCGAAGTTACTCTTCGGAACATATGTTTTCTTTTTTTAATAAGCGGGAATCAGTTCAGAGCAGATAATCAAAAGGCGCTCTAAATATATTTTACTAGAAAGATTGGATTATCATATTAATATGCTTGTGGTGTGTTATACCTAATAATATGTAACGAAATCTTTCAACATGATTTTCACCCCTTCAAAACGTCGGATTGACTCGAAATTTGGTATACTTAGTAAGGACCGATGACAATTCAATATTAAAAAAAAAAATTAAAATTGAAATTCAACTAAAAAGATATATAAATAATAGTTTATAAAAATTAACAAAATACGCTTTTAATAAGAATTTTTTTTACGATAATTTATTTATTTCGCTCTTAAAGTTACAAATAAAAATGGAAATTAATCTTATAATTTATTTTGTAAAACTTTGAAACAGCTGAAGTCTGTACTAGGTTCTACTAGGTTAATGCATAGTATCAGTAGTTGTAAATAATTTATGAACAGGTATGAGTAGAAGGGTTATTTTGATAATATCCTGAAAAGCACCCCACGCTTTTTTTACAATAAAATAATTTTTTCTTACACTAATTTTAATTTAAATTTATTAAAATTTATTTGAATTTTTTAGTTGGATTTTCTATAAAAGCGTATTTTGTTAGTTTTTTTAAACTATTTTTTTTTTAACTTAAAATTTTCTCATTCATCTAATGTAGTTAATAAATAGCACAGTGTGACCTAGTTACGATATCTGATGGGAGCTTGTTTATTTATAAACGATATTTGATATTCAAATTGTACGTAATCTTGTTTCGTAAATGTTTCCGGCATCGCTATCGGAGATCTCGGGATCTCAAGCGCGGTTCACACGCGAGTTCTATTTGATAAGTTAACATTGTAATTTATTGAAAATCTAAATTTTATTGTGAATCTCTATATTAGCCGATTTAACCTAATAGGTGTATGGCTCTAATAAAGAATATAAAAAAAATATCTACATTAATAAAATGAAAAAAATGAACCAAAAAAGGATATGTTAGAAACACCAAATTAAGAAATAGAAAAAATACCTCCCAATGATGTTACGTTGCAATGGATTTATGGAGTTATGATGCAAGAAGAGTTCTCGTCAGGCCAGCGGCTGGTCGCAAAAGTCATGCCAAATTCCTATGCAGCATGATAAGAGGCGATCCTGCGCCGGTTCTATATAATGTGGGATAAGGGTAAGAAGAAGAAGTTATCCATTATTACATCACATTGTTTTTTTTCCTACCTATGCTGATAGCCTTTAGAGGCTATTTCAGCTTCGCCCTAACATGTAGGTGAGCTCACGGGGCTCAAACCGGAGTGTTGCTAACACTGACTGAACTTCGCGAAAAACATTACCCCCAGTTCGAAGATCGGAACAGTTTGTTACACTTAACAATGTATATTTCAACCTCATTTTTAAAGAGCAGTCATGTTTTTGTTAGCTATCAGCTTCAGTAACTAAGTACTTAACTTTTGCAGGGTTGCGAAAAGTATATAGCAAAACATGGTATATCAGACGCTATATGCGTGGTTTCGGACCTGATTTTCATTGCCATTTTTATATCTTGATCTGCGATTTCTTAAGGTGTATCTCTTTATTCCAAGAGCAAGCACGCATTTTTTTTCTCACATATCTTGCGATATGACTTCTAAGGTCTCAGTATAGTACAACGGCTGCCCCACCCTTCAAATTAAAACGCATTACTGCTTCACGGCAGAAATAAGAAGGCAGGAATAGGAAATAAAGATATCATTTTTCACTCTAAAATACCGAAATGCATAAGTATTTGTACTCTTTGTGTGTGTGTTGTGTGTGTGCGTGTGTATAAAAATGAAGAAAAAAAAAACGCTAAAACATTAATGCAAATTACTAAAATCATAACATCACGCTTGTATCATCATACAAAGTGACCTAAGTACTGTATTGCATGACAAGTTAATGATAACAATTACAGAGTTGTTTAAACACGCGAACATGAATCTAGAGAAGAAACAACACAGTTATATTTCTCGGTCACAAAACATAAAATCAAAGCGTACATCATATTTAATCCGTATGAGCTAGAATTTTAAATCAGAATTTTGAATATGTGCTCTAAAAGATGTGACGTATAGTGTGTCCGTGTAGAGGGAGCATATATTAAAAACCCGCATGCAAATATTTATCATTTTTCCAGAGGAAATATTACCGACTCTCCTTGACTAACGACTGAACGATTCACGATGAAGGATGAATATTTGTTGAAAATAATACCCGCAATTATTTTTATTATAATTACTGGTAATATACTATGATTACACGGATAAATAGCATCGTCGTAACTATTTATATTACTAAGAAGTAATGTGTTACGTTTGAAAGGTGGTCAGACATTGTGCAATACAAGGTGGATGACAGTATTCAGATTGTAATGTCTATAGCTTCAATTAACCAGTAGGCAGCGGCTTGGCTGTACTACTGGCATTGCTGACGTCCATGGACGATAGTAACCACTCAATAACAAGTGGGCCGTCTGCGTGTGTCTACAAAGGCAATAAAAAAGTTAATACCAGCGGCCAAATTTTTACTTGCACGCATGTAATGATTTTATTTGGTTCCATCGAGTTAGTTATTTTCTATCGCAACGCCATTGTGTGATGAAAAACAAATATTTTCAATGAAATTATTTAAAGACGTTTGAAAATGGGGTCCAGCTTCCCATACACTACGGAGTCCAGGACTGAGGTTCGAAGTCCGACTACAAGTTCAGGGCACAATTGCTGTTCGTAGTAACCGCCTTCGTAAATTATATGGATTATGGTATTCTGAATCTAAGTGAACTTATCTTTCTGGTACTTATAATAAATAGAAAGGCACTAACTGAAAAGCTTTATAAATAAAACCTTGAACTTTAATGCAAATTGTTCTCAAGGTTTCACTAGTCGCTGAGACGAACAGAAGAGCTTATAAAATGAATTAAACAGGTGTGAGATGAAAATGTTCCATTTGCTCTTTTATCTTTTTATTTATTTTTAATGCTTAGATGGTTGGACGAGTTCACAGCCCACCTGGTGCTAAGTGGTTACTGGAGCCCATAGACATCTACAACGTTAATGCGCCACCCACCTTGAGATATAAGTTCTAAGGTCTCAGTATAGTTACATATAGTTACGGCTGCCCCACCCTTCAAACCGAAATGCATTACTGCTTCACGGCAGAAATAGGCAGGGTGCAAATTATAATTTTGCGGGTTTGATTTTTATTAAACGATGTTATTCCTTCACCGTGGAAGTCGATCGTGAGCATTTGTTAAGTACGCATTTCATTAGATAAATTGGCCGGTCACCGTCCTCGTCGAACCCGTCGCTTGCGACGAAGGGCTCGACGAGCGAACTAACCCATAGACACAGCCCACTGAGTTTCTCGCCGGATCTTCTCAGTGGGTCGCGTTTCCGATCCGGTGGTAGATTCTGCGAAGCACTGCTCTTGCTAGGGTCAGTGTTAGCAACTCTCCGGTTGAGCCCCGCGAGCTCACCTACTAACGTTAGGGTGAAGCTGAAATAGCCTCTCAAGGCTATCAGCATAGGTAGGGAAAAAAAAAAAAAAAAAAAAAAAAAAAAGATAAATTGGTACCCGCTTGCGGGATTCGAGCACCGTTGCATCGCTAGATACGAATGCACCGCACGTATTATCCTTTAGGCCACGATGATTTCTAAATTTCTTATCTTTAAACTTAGTAAAGTATCTTCGGACAGTTCGTATCGCTGTTTATTAATGTAATGTAATTAATGTTTCTTCAACAGGTCCTCCGTCAGACAACCCTGCCGATAGTTCCAACTCGCCACCAGACCTTTCAACGTCAGCTATCACACCGTCTGGAACTGCCCTCGATTCAGTTTAGCATCTGCAGTCTGGAACGTGCTGACTCGTCCATTGGGCTTATCAAGGTAAGAAAAAATATTAGGATTATAATATAAATAGCAAATCTTACGTCAGCCTAGACCTTTCAAACGTCAGCTATCACACCGTCTGGAACTACCCTCGATTCAGTTTAGCATCTGCAGTCTGGAACGTGCTGACTCGTCCATTGGGCTTATCAAGGTGAGAAAAAATATTAGGATTATAATATAATAGGAAATCTTAAACTATACTAATATTATAAACCTGAAGAGTTTGTTTGTTTGAACGCGCTAATCTCAAGAACTACTGGTCCGATTTGTTCTTTCAGCGTTAGTTAGCCCATTTATCGAGGAAGGTTATAGGCTATATAACATCACGCTAAGACCAATACAAGTGGAGCACCAATAAAGAATGTTTCAAAATAGGGGTTAAAATAGCTCCTTAACATTCTATGATTCAAAAATATTTTCACTTTTTACGTAAATGAAGTGGGTGGTAAAATTTAGCATTATGCCTAAGTAACTATTCTACGCGGACGGAGTCGCGGGCAAAAGCTAGTATAAATTATATTTCTTCTGTGCGTGTGTTTGTTACTGAACTCCTCCTAAACGGCTAGACCGATTTTAATAAAACTTTCTGTGTACTTCAGGCGGATTCTAGAATGGTTTAGATTTATAAACCAGCCTGGCATATAGCGCTGCAGTTGGTATCTAGGCTATTTATCTTCCCTAGAAATAATTTATATGGCTAAACAACGTTTGCCGGCCCAGCTAGTATTTCTGTATTATTAATGGTGGTTCAACGCTGACTCTTAATAAATATCCGGAACCCTTGTTCAGATGGAATCGAGAATCATATAGTCATCTCATTCTATCAGATAACGAATAATAATTTCTCTTTTAAAATATCAAAATAGTTTTCTTATTGGCAGTAGTGTTTAAGGCTTATTGTCTATAATCAGGGTTCACAAGCAAATAGCAAAACAAATCGAATCATCATCATCATCATTATTTCCTATTACCCTCTGCTGGGGTGTAGGGCTCGAATCAAAATTTTCCATTTATATCGGTCTTGGGCAGTCTGTTCTAGCTCCTCCCACGTCATACCCAAGACCCCTAGCTCCCGCTCCACCGAGCGACGCCAAGTTGTTCTCGGGTGGCCTCTTTTCCTTTTTCCAGACACTTTCCAGGTCAGTGCTCTCTTTGATAGGTGTGTATCGGGATTTCTTAGTATGTGACCAATCCAATGCGACTTCCGCGTAAGGATCTCCTTCTCCATTGGTGTCTACTTGGTGATCCTCCACAGCTCTTTGTTAGTGATCTTCTTAGGCCAAAAGATTTTCTAAGTCTGACGCAGGCACCTATTCACAAACACTTGAAGTTTTTTTTATAAAGTCCTTGCGAATAAACCAAGTTTCGCTCCCGTACTGGTAGCAATACAAACTCGAATGACGATAAAAAAAATGCAGATTTTTTGTCATTAAAAATTTTTATCTTATGTGCGGGTCTATAATAATGAAATATAACGTAGTTATTTAACTACGTGCAGCTTCGCTTACGGAAAAATACACATATATAACGAAGCTTTCCAGGAAAATCAACATATTGAAATTTTCTTAAAAGCTAATAATATGTTGCTAGGCGTAAATTATTAGGCATTATTACGGGAAAATGATATGACTATATGACTACACAGGGGAGATCTGTGATCGAGCGAGGCAACGATACGAATGTTGTTTTTGAGAACTTACTTGTTTGTGGAGGAAAATATTATCTATTGAAAATAGGATACTAATCGATATGTATGTATGCAGTAGCATCAACACGTTTGAGTCTAAGTAGAATCGATGTAAAATTTTACTTTACAAATTTGGAATATTCTGAAGAACAACTGACACATTTACACAGTTATATTCCTGTTAAAGTATCATTACTGTTTAATAATTATTATTATGTACTAGAGATCCCGCAGTAGTCGAAATTCGACTATAGTTAATTGGAATTGTAAGTTTGTACACTATTATGATTGTATTTTATAATTCTATAATCACAAATTTCGCCAAGACTACACTATAAAAAATATGAACAAAGACAAACAATATTTAATCTATTCTCAATTTGACCACAGACGTCAAGAACAAAAGTTTGACAATAAATAGTATGCATGCGTGTGTGCGTCAAATACATGGTATGTAGTGTGTGTAATGTTTTCTTTATTGATTGAATGTATCTTTTATGCATTATTTAAAAAAAATATTAGTATTGTGCACTTCTTCTCTATATTCTCTATAAGTGTGAAAAATTTCATACTTCTGCGTCCGCGCAATTTCCGTAAAAAGGGATACAAAGTTTTTGCTTCACGTATTAATATATAGATTATGATTTAGTGTACTCGGGAGAACAATTTTGGTCCTTGAATCTTTCACGTACGAGTTAAGATCGGAACGATATGAAATTTAATAAATACAGAATGTAGATGCAATAAAGTAAACGAGAAATGAAATAAGCAATCGTTTTTAAAACAACACGATAAAAATCAAGGCACAGAACGCCATTTTTATTGTATTTGGTTACAAATATAGCAGTAATGCGTTTCGGTTTGAAGGGTGTGGCAGCCGTTGTAACTATACTGAGACCTTGGAACTTATATCTCAAGGTGGGTGGCGCATTTACGTTGTAGATGTGTATGACTCCAGTAACGACTTAACATCAGGTGGGCTGTGAGCTCGTCCACCCATCCAAGCAATAATAAAAAATAAAAATAAACTAATTATAATTTAATAATAAATATAAATTATAGATTACGCTGTTTGTACATTTACCGCAACGTAATCGGTATTTCTAATAGTGAAAACAAGGCACATGAAATATGCTAACTAATATAACTTCATGAATAAATCTAAATACTTCTAAAACTAATAAACAAATACGCAGAGGAAAGACCTATTCTAATTTCTATAATAATTATGAATAATTGAATAAAAACTAATAATTATTTAGGTAAAGGTACTTATAAATAGAAAATCTGCGTTAGCTCACCGCCGGTTGGCAGAGTTCCCAGAAGGAAATATAACTTTATTTATAATATCATGTATTATATACCAAAATTTGATATACCGCAAAATACGTTTACGTAGTATAGTTGAATCTTTATTTACTCTGTACGCAACTCTACTAAAACATTTAATGTTTATACTTACTCGTAAATCAAATGGGTGATATTCGAGGCAGATAGAGTTCTAATTAACAAAACGTCAAAGGCTTTTCGGAATGTAATTATGTCTAAACTATTTTCTAGTGTTCATGTTCACTTCTTTCGGAATTCCTTTGAAAAAGTTTCCTTTGATATATTTTATGCAAGGTCCAGGAGTCATAGTCTAGTTCGCATCGCTCTCAATTTTAGTGACGATATTATTCTCACACTTCAAGAACTTCATGAAGTGTGTTCGTTTGTATTCGAAGACAATAAAAAACATGCACGTGAGAGATGTGTGTGATTTTTTTGTTTTGTTCGTAGGTAGATGAGTATACGACCTACGGGATTATGAGTGATCCAGTGATAAATACGACATTTCGTAATGAAATTCAGCAATATCAGAGGCATGTTCGGTTTTTCTCGCTAAGTTCTATATGAACTTAAAATACACTTTACTAGACTTTACTGGTGGTAGGACCTCTTGTGAGTCCGCACGGGTAGGTACCACCATCCAGCCTATTTCTGCCGTAAGGCAGTAATGCGTTTCGGTTTGAAGGGTGGGGCAGCCGTTGTAACTATACTTGAGACCTTAGAACTTATATCTCAAGGTGGGTGGCGCATTTACGTCGTAGATGTCTATGGGCTCTAGTAACACTTAACACCAGGTGGGCTGTGAGCTCGTTCATTCACCTAAGCAATAAAAAAAAAGTTTTCAGTGGGCACTGGCTTGATTGTGCCCTGAGCATTACTGATGTCCGCGAGAGACCGTGACTACTTACTTACCTTCAAATGTCATGAATGCTCATCGACTTACAGCAGTCATAAAAAGGGGGTTTACACTAGAGATGAAACGGATAGTGGTTTGGCCGGATACCGGATACCGAATATTCAAATCAACTTTCAGAAATATTCGTGCGCGTTCGGGTGTTGTCGCACGTACGCGGAGATCGCGACGACTCGGTAGGACAACGATTTGGTATTCATTCACCACAATTTGCCACTGGTTAATTTTGAGTATTAAACAAACTAATTGATAAAACAATCATTTTTGACGTACGATTATAAAAATAAAAGTTGTCCATAGCCTATGGTGGTATTATTTGCCTTTTGTATAACCATAAGATTTTCTTAAATTTTACTATTCGAAATCCGGCCGGATACCGGATAGTTACCGGATATCCGTTTCATCTCTAGTTTAGACCACTTAGCTTTCGAATAATCTTCTGGCGAACCGTCTACGTTCTTCATCTAACAATTTAATTCTAGTGCAACCAACCTCATCTTAATACTCGTATTAAAAGTTAGAATCGCTGTGAAGAAGAACACACGGACAAAAGTACTGGATCGACGTGTCTTCCCTCATTTCCTGATAAATGTTAAGCGAAAAGTAAACAATACGTATTGTGGCGCGATCAGAACTGAAGGCGTGATGCGGACGTTTGTGTCATTTCCATTCTATTTCCGTTATGAGCCGTGTTCAGCGCTATTGACTTTGAAACGACTATTTACGTAACGGAGTGTTTAATGGTCGAGATATCGGGAGGTTACACGTTCAGAAAAATGTAATAATAGCTTTGGAATATTTTCGTAATAAATACAGTATTTTTTTATTTTTTTTATTGCCTTTGTAGGCAGACGAGCGTACGGCCCACCTGATGGTGAGTGGTTACCGTCGCCCATGGACTTCAGTAATGCCAGGAGCAGAGCCAAGCCGCTGCCTACCGCTACTCAGTTCTCGTGATTCCTTCATTCGCGTTTTCACTAGACGTGGATTAAAAAAATGCGACCCAATTCCTATAATCGCGTCTAAAGGTTTCTATATTCGCGGTTTTTTTTTTCCCTACCTATGCTGATAGCCTTGAGAGGCTATTTCAGCTTCGCCCTAACATGTAGGTGAGCTCACGGGGCTCAAACCTGACGTTGTTGCTAACACGAAGTCTAGCAAGAGCAGTGCTTCGCAAAATCTACCACCGGGTCGGAAACGCGACCCATTGAGAAGATCCGGCGAGAAACTCTGTGGGCTGTGACTGTGGGATCGCGGATCTAATCTGTACATCGGTACATACACATAGAAAGGATTCCAATATGTAGGTTTGTTCAACGGTAAGCAGCGGCTTGGCTCTGCTCCTGGCATTGCTGACGTCCATGAGCGACGGTTACCACTAACCACCAGGTGGGCCGTATGCTCGTCTACCTACTCGGGCAATAAAAAAAGGTATCCAACCGAATATGCTTTGTTAACACGCTTTTCTATATTCACGCTTCATTCACATGAAGTCGTCGTGGCCTAAAGGATAAGACGTCCGGTGCATTCGTATGTAGCGATGCACCGGTGTTCGAATCCCGCAGGCGGGTACCAATTTTTTTAATGAAATACGTACTTAACAAATGTTCACGATTGACTTCCACGGTGAAGGAATAATATCGTGTAAGAGTGGGATAGCCGTTGTAACTATACTGAGACCTTAGAACTTGTATCTCAAGGTGGGTGGCGCATTTACATTTTGGATGTCTATGGGCTCCAGTAACCACTTAACATCAGGTGGGCTGTGAGCTCGTCCACGCATCTAAACAATAAAAAATAAATAAATAAAAACGGTTTCTAAATGCGCGGCATATTTACGGGACATACCCCGCGAATAATAAGTTTTTACTGTATCTCACTTGTAGGCAGCGGTCTCTGGCTACGGACAATACTATATTCTGCATTATATGCGCAGGAGGCATAATCGTAGGAAATGGAAACAACAAAATCGATATCTTGATTACTATTTATTATTATTAACGCACTAAATCTTTCTCTACCTCTAGACGAAGAGGTGAAAAACGATATGTGTAAGAGGGTAGTGTGTGAAAAATTGTATATGATAGAAGAAGGAGAAAACATTTTGCGCCGACCCCAGGTGACTTGGTGAAGGGCAGAAGAATAATGATGCACTAAATTGGTGAACTAGAGCACGGCCTGTATAATGTTAAGCGGCAATGGATATTTTTATGCTTCAGGATACTCAATTTCATTTCATAAAGGCCCTTGCAATTCAGATTTCATTAGAAACTTTTGTAAGAAAGCTTTTTTAGCTCGCTCTTAATTTAAAGCTGTTAAAATATTATCTAAGCTTTCGTGGAATAGTTTAAAACGACCGAAGCTTTTCCTCGCAGCAAAGCTCGCTTTATTACAAAAATTTTCGCAGTCAACTTATTTAAGAGATTTCTCATAATGAGACAATTTTCATTATAACAATTTATCCGCGTAAGCTTTTAAGCTTCCGAAATAAATTCCGTCTAGGTTAATTTGCTGAGTTACTTATTTTTTAATATGAAGAGGCATTCTTTAAAGTCGTTTAGCATTTTGAATTTGCACTGATAACTTTGTCAGTTTCTTTGTATAATATATATTATGTATTTATTTTTAAATTTCCAGGCTAGTCAATTAGATTTTGTAGAGATTCTAGTACTAGAAAAATCAGAAGATAAAATAGATACGCACCGGCTTCACTTTGCCGCTGGCATTGTTGAGGGGTTTGGGCGACGGAAACTGCTTTCTGCGTCTGCCTGTATTAAAGATATATATTATAAAAAATAATCATGGCTTATTTGGTTTGATTTAGTTAGTCACTTATCATAATCCCAATTCTCGCCCGAGCTCGTCCAGCCATCTGGACGAGCTCACAGCCCACATAGTGTTAAGTGGTTACTGGATCCCATAGACATCTACAATGTAAATGTGCCACCCACCTTGAGATATAAGTTCTATAGTTTCAGCATAGTTACAACGGTTGCCCTACCCTTCAAATCGAAACGCAATACTGATTCACGGCAGAAATAGGCGGGGCCGCGGTACCTACCCGTGCGGACTCAAGAGGTCCTACCACCAGTAATTACGCAAATTATAATTACAATTTTAAATAATCTGCCAAATATCTTGTATTCTGATAGTTACAACGTCCAGCTACCAGCTAACATCGGTTATCTAGAACGGTAATATGCTAATGAAAGAAATCTAAACCAAAATACTTTTTTTTTATTGCTTAGATGGATGGACGAGCTAACAGCCCACCTGGCGTTAAGTGGTTACTGGAGCCCATAGACATCTACAAAGTAAATGCGCCACCCACTTCGAGATATAAGTTCTAAGGTCTCAATATAGTTATATATAGTTTACTGGTGGTAGGACCTCTTGTGAGCCCGCGCGGGTAGGTACCACCGCCCCGCCTATTTCTGCCGTGAAGCAGTAATGCGTTTCGGTTTGAAGGGTGGGGCGGCCGTTGTGACTATACTGAGACCTTAGAACTATATATCAAGGTGGGTGGCGCATTTACGTTATGGATGTCTATGGGCTCCAGTAACCACTTAACACCAGGTGGGCTGTGAGCTCGTCCCCACGACTAAGCAATAAAAAAAATATAGTTATATACTTCGGCACAATTCAATTTAACGAACAACTTATTCGATAAAGCTGCGTTATAAACACCGAACCCAGCGGTAATGAACGTCGTAAAATGCGGACAACGTAAAACCGGTCAACCGAACGCTTTTTACGTGGACTCGTTAAATCTAACCGAGATAGGTATCCGAAACCTTAAATTTGAGTTACAAAATTTTCATTACAATTACATTTTTTTTTTGGTAACACCCTCTTGTTTGTTGCCCTCAATTAAGAAAAATAGTATTATTATTCGCCAATAGATGTCAGGAAGAGTTGATTATTGAAAACACGAATAAAACAACATTTTGC
The DNA here is from genome assembly GCF_030269925.1 of Bombyx mori. Classification (NCBI taxonomy): domain Eukaryota; kingdom Metazoa; phylum Arthropoda; class Insecta; order Lepidoptera; family Bombycidae; genus Bombyx; species Bombyx mori. Next base: position 8,778,735 of record NC_085120.1, on the reverse strand, counting down.
TGAATATAAATCGTAGCTAGATCGATTTATCGCCCCCGAAATCCCCTGTATACTAAATTTTATGAAAATCGTTGGAGCCGTTTCCGAGATTAGATTATATATACACTCGCGAGCAAAAGTTTGGAATCACTTACTTGAAATTGATTCCGCGCGATCTTGTGTACTAAATATTTTTTTGATAATCATAAAAATGAGATTATTTTAAAGGTTGAACTCTTAACTTTAAACTGATACCAAATTCATTCAAATCGAGCCAGTAGTTAAGGAGCTATTTCGGATTAAGTGAAGGAGGTAGGAAACAAAGGAAATATGGAAAAATAATGAATGCATAAAACAACAAAAATTTATAAATAAAAATTTTATTTAGCCTTAAAATTAAATGTCAGTACTTTGTGTTCCCTTCCCTTGCCCTAATAACTCCTCGAAGACGATTCTTCATAGACCTGATCAGCTTTTGAATTGATTCTTGTGGGATACCTTCCCACTTCTCAATCAACGCCGATTTCAGCTCATTCAGGCATGAAGGAGCAGAAGTTCTGGAACGAACCCTATTCTTCAGTTCATCCCACACGTGCTGAATAGGATTCAAGTCAGGGCTGAGCGCAGGCCAGTCCAATGTGGCGATATAGACTTCTTCGAAGTATTCAGTTGTTCCACGGGCAGTGTGACAACGAGCGTTATCGTGCTTAAGGAAGCTATCACCGGCATATCCCGCATAGGGAACGACATGTTCCAGCAGAATATTGGAAATGTACCCGTCCGAAGTTGACCGCCTCCTCGTCCCCCACCAGGCACGAAAACAAGCTCGGTTTTACCGTCGAAGGAAATGCCGGCCCACATCATACAAGAGCCGACCCCATAAGCCACTGTTTCAGCGAAACAGCACTGCGCAAATCGCTCCCCAGGCCGCCTGTAGACCCAACCTCTTCGGTCGCTACCATGCAAACACATCCTGCTTTCGTCGGAGAACAGGATTTGCCTCCATTGCTCAACCTCTCAATTAAGATTGGTACGAGCAAATTGAAGGCGTGCTTGTCGATGAGCTACCGTGAGTTTCGGGCCTGTGACAGGCCTGTTTGGAGTCAGATTCGCTTGCTTGAGTCGTCGACGAACTGTCTACTTGCTAGCTGCTACCCTACGAACATCTCGGAGCTCCTGTTGGACGTCGACACCAGGTTAATGCCGATTTCGGAGAGAGGTTAACACGATAAAACGGTCATTCCTCTCCGATGTGCCCCGGCGCCGTCCAGATCTTGGTCTCGGGATAAAGCTACCAGTCTCTTGAAAGCGCTTGCAAACTTTTGAAACACAGGAATGGCTTATTTGGAGCCGACGAGCGACAATCCGCTGGCTGAGCTCTTCTTGCAATAGGGCTACGATTTGTGCTACTTCTGTAGGTGTTGTCCCAATTGTCGTACAAGGTAAAGGGTCAAAAGTAGCCGAGATATGTACCAGTCAACGTGTGAAAGTCGACTGATAAAGAAAATCCGATAACAGGTGCTTTTATAGGGGTCAATAGGCCGCAACTCGCGACGTATCAAGCAATTGAAACACGTCTTTTTCGTTATTCCTTCACTTAATCCAAGATAACTTCTTAAATACTGGCTTGATTTTAATGAATTTGGTATCAGTTTAAAGTTAGGAATTCAACCTTTAAAATGATCTCATTTTTATGATTATCAAAAAAATATTTAGTACACAAGATCGCGCGGAATCAATTTCAAGTAAGTGATTCCAAACTTTTGCTCGCGAGTGTATATACATATTAATATACAAGAATTGCTCGTTTAAAGGTATAAAATTTTTTTTTTTTTTAATAAATAAATAAATATTTACTAACAATCACGCCACGTTAACTGGTCCCGTGATAAGTTCGTAAAGAACTTGTGTTACAGGTACCGGATATAAATGTAAGATTTTTATTATACACATACATATATTTAATAGACATCCATAACCCTGGAAAAGACATTTATATTTATCATACAAATATCTTCCCTTGGCGGGATTCGAACCCACGACCCCCCTGTGTAGTGACCATGTCACTTACCACTACACCAGACGACCGTTTCTAGATGAGTACTTGGCCGTGCCGCTTTGATGACTTTAGTTGTGTACACGGGTTGATGTTCTTAGAGGTTTTATTGCGAATCGAGAGGGCTGATGACATTTGTTCAGTCATAATTTTCGTTTAACATTTAATTTCGAGAGATATTCGAGTACATTCCTGAAGTTTGAAGTTACCCGTCGTTTATTTGTCTCGCCTCTTTATGTCAACAAGCCAAATGCTTTTTCAACTAAGACTTAAATCATGTGCTATCGAATCATAGTCTCGCAGGCGGGTACCAATTTTTCTAATGAAATACGTACTTGACAAATGCTCACGGTTTACTTCGACGGTAAAGGAATAGCATCGTGTAATAAAAATCAAACCCGCTAAATTATAATTTGCGTAATTATTGGTGGTAGGACCTCTGTGAGTCCGCACGGGTAGGTACCACCACCCTGCCTATTTCTGCCGTGAGGCAGTAATGCGTTTCGTTTTGAAGGGTGGGGCAGCCGTTGTAACTATACAGATACCTTAGAACTTATATCTCAAGGTGGGTGGCGCATTTACGTTGTAGATGTCTATGGGTTCCGGTAATCACTTAACACCAGGTGAGCTGTGAGTTCGTCCACACATATATGAAATACAAAAAAAAAATTGGAGCGAAAGGCTATTCGTTAAACGACATTTTTGGAAACCATACAGGAGAGCCATTTAAGGATTAAAATTGGAAAAGAAATTTCATAACAAAAAACATCTCAAGCTATTTGAATGGAGTAAACTTAATCGAAATACACATTAAAAAGATCGAATTGTTGATGCTAATACCAAATAAAATGCTCCTTTAATTATAAAGATAAATGTCGTGTATTAAGCGAAATGTCGCTAAAAACAAATAGCCTTTTATCCCTCGATACGAATACTAGATACGTCAGTTTGAAATATTAGTTTTAAGTTTTATCGGAACAGCCGTTACAGAACGCCTTGATGGGATAATGAAATCGCTTTATGGAATTATTTTTTGAAATTCACTTTTAGTATGGCGTTTCTAAGCATGTACGGGTGTACGCAAACGTCCTGCCTATTTCTGCCGAGAAGGAGTTGTGTTGCAACCATACTACACATGCATTATTTATTTTATTGCTTAGATGGGTAGACGAGCTGACAGCCCAACTGGTTTTAAGTGGTTACTGGAGCCCATACACATCTACAACGTAAATGCGTCACACACCTTGAGATATAAGTTCTAGGGTCTCAAGTATAGTTACAACGGCTGCCCCACCCTTCAATCCGAAACGCATTACTGCTTCACGGCAGAAATAGGCAGGGTGGTGGTACCTACCCGTGCGGACTTACAAGAGGTCCTACCACCAGTAATTACGCAAATTATAATTTTGTGGGTTTGATTTTTATTACACGATGTTATTCCTTCACCGTGGAGGTTAATAGTGAACATTTGCTAAGTACGTTTTTTATTAGAAAAATGGGTACCCGCCTGCGAGATTCGAACACCGGTGCATCGCTAGATACGAAAGCACCAGACCCTCTTATCCTTTAGGCCACGACGACTACATGATAAGCGAACTTCAGCCGGCACAGTTTCCATCGACTTCGTGGTGGTCTCATGGATGGTGTACGCTTTTTTATGTCTACAGGCGTCGGTTACTAACTAATAGGGAGCTGTGAATGTTATTGATATTCCACTGAGTTTCTCGCCGGATCCTCTCAGTGGGTCGCGTTTCCGAGCCGGTGGTAGATTCTGCGAAGCACGGCTCTTGCTAGGGCCAGTGTAATCAACAACGTCAGGTTTGAGCCCCGCGAGCTCACCTACTATTCGGCGAATCTAGAATAACTCCTCGAGGTTACTAGAATAGGTAGAAAAAAAAGTTATTGATATGTAGCCTTCTGATGGTTGTCTGGAAGAGATCGCTCTTAGTAATAAGTCCGCCTATTGTACCTTTTTTTGTATTTAATGTTTCGCATTGTTTCTTTTGTTCGTGTACATTAGATCATTTTACCGGTGGTAGGACCTCTTGTGTGTCCGCACGGGAGGTACCACCACCCTGCCTATTTCAGCTGTGAAGCAGTAATGCGTTTTGGTTTTAAGGGTTGGGCAGCCGTTGTCACTATACTTGAGACCTTAGAACTTATATCTCAAGCTGGGTGGTGCATTTACGTTGTAGATGTCTATGGGCTCCAGTAACCACTTAGCACCAGGTGGGCTGTGAGCTCGTCCACCCATGTAAGCAATAAAAAAAAAAACTGATTTTAGACATTAGACACGAATATTTTTATCGTCATGTAATAAATTCGCTTTTGTTTATGCAGCCGGAGCTTTATAAGAACGAGTTGGTTCGTCAGTCGTCGACTGATAGTGCCGAATTGGAATTCTGCGGGAAGCTACACTTCGCTTTAAGATACGACCAGGAGGTTGAGGCCCTGATTGTAAAGGTACGTGATAATAATAGTGTCTGTTTTTTTTTATTGCTTTTAAAGGTGAACGAGATCACAGCCCGCCTGGTGTTAAGTGGTTACTGGAGCCTATAGACATCTACGACGTAAATGCGCCACCCACCTTCAGATATCAGTTCTAAGGTCTCATTATAGTTACAACGGCTGCCCCGCCCTTCAAACCGAAATGCATTAGTGCTTCACGGCAGAAATAGGCAGGATGGTGGTACCTATCCGTGCGGACTCACAAGAGGTCTTACCACCAGTAAAAAGTCTGTTATGAAAGGTTTTTCAATAAATTATTTTGAACTGCATGTAGTAATTGCACCGATGCTATTCAATTCTTGTGGAAACTGTTACGATATGAATATAGATATTATGAACCAATAACATTAAAATTTATCGTTTTTTATTGTTTGTTGGTTGCTTGTTTGTTCAATTAGTGCATAGTTTTCGGGTGTAATACCATCAACGTAGGATGGTCTGATAGATAATTTTCATGTACCGAATAATGGTCCTTAGCTAGTAACGGTTAAGTCGAAAATAATCAAATAGTTACATATAATTAATTATTGAATTGTTTTAGATTTGATTCGATAGTATAATAAATAATAACTAAATAGCTGGGAGGAAATCACGTATGGTCATTCCGACTCAAATTAGGATTCCCCGTGTTATCAGTGACCGACATATTACATACTTATATACGTTTATATAAATACATATATAAATAATAAACAGCCAGACAAAGACCAAACTAAAACTGTAGTATAGGGTCGCAGCACATAAAATAAAACTTCCCCTGTTCTAAAATCTTCTATTCTAATAATAATAAAAAATTAATTAACACATTTATTACGCCTTGCTCATTTTTTTAACCGTATTCGCCATCTTGCTTTTCTATCTTTCTGTCTGTCTTTCTCTTTTCCCTTTTTTTCTGATTTCTCTCTTTTTTTTTATTCCTACCTAAGCTGATAGCCTTGAGAGGTTATTTCAGCGTAACCTTAACTAGTAGGTGAGCTCACGGGGCTCAAACCGGAGTGATGCTAACACTGACTCTAGCAAGAGCAGTGCTTCGCAGAATCTACTACCGCATCGGAAACGCGACCCACTGAGAAGATCCGGCGAGAAACTCAGTGGGCTGTGTCTAAGGGTTAATTCGCTCGTCGAGCTCTTCGTCGCGAGCGACGGGTTCGACGGGGACGGTGACCGGTGCTTGAGGTGCCTAAAAGCACCTTTAATTGATCGGGAGGATCCTTAATGACGTGTTTTAGTTTTCTCTCACTCACATCTTAACACTCCGTTCCGCACTCTGTCATATGTTCCGTTCTTACCAATCCTACAAAAGTGTTCATCTTACAAACGTTTTCCCGATGTGGGATTCGAACCCAAGACCCTTGCAGCACGGTCGCTAACTACTCCATCAACGAGTCTGTATAATATGTCTTAAAGTTTAATGTAAATTTGTACGTGATGAGTTTTTGTTAATGCTTTATGTATTATGCCTATTCCATTCGTGGGAACGGATTAATTATTATAAGCGCATTTTAATTACTACAACACCACTAGAGTTTTCAATTAAAATGATGATTAATAAATATCTTGCGAAAATATGATGCGAATATTTTGATGTGAATATTTTAATTTAATGCGAAATTTGTGTGAATTTTTTGATTCATCACGCTTTCGATATTTTCAAACATCTTTTTGGTAATTACAAATTTTTTTTATAGTAAATACGAAATAATACTTGATATTGTTAACTGTATGTCACGAACCGGTTGTTGATTTAAAAAAAGGAAATTGTTTGTAAAAAATAAATGTGCAAATGTAGTAAATTTAATATAAAAAAAACACTACTGATTTATAAGATAATGATTAGTAGCGAGGGTAGTTGAATTTAAAAAAAAAACGGAACTGGTGGTAGAATTTCTTGTGAGTCCGCACGAGTCCGCACGAGGTACCACCACCCTGCCTATTTCTGCCGTGAAGCAGTAATGCGTTTCGGTTTGAAGGGCGGGGCAGCTGTTGTAACTATACGGAGACCTTAGAACTTATATCTCAAGGTGGGTGGCGCATTTACGCTGTAAATGTCTATGGGCTCCAGGAACCACTTAACACCAGGTGGGCTGTGAGCTCGTCCACTCATCTAAGCAATAAAAAAAAATCGACGCCACTTGTTCCTACTAATATTGTACTAATCGCCTATTTAAATATCGAGGGATGAAAGGCTTTAAGTGGTTTAAGGGAAGTTTTTGAAACTTTACAGGAGAGCTCTTCTACGGTAGGTAGCAGCTTGGCACTGTCCCTCGCATTGCTGACGTCCATAAGCGACGGTAACCACTTACCATCAGGTGGGCCGTATGCTCGTCTGCCAGCTCGGACAATAAAAAAAGCCCATTAAAGTTTACAATTTGAAAAAAATATCGTAACAAAAAAAAAAAAAAACTTCAACTATTCCAATGGATTGAACTTAATTGAATTTCAATTAAAAAGCATCGAACCGTTGATGTTAATTACCAAATAAAGCGCACTTTTAATTACAGAGAGAAATGTCGAGTATTAAGCTTGTATATATTGACGTTTTTCTTTGCGCACAGAACTAATGTTTTCTTGGGGTTTAGCGGTTAGTTGAAAATAATGAAACGAAAATAACAGAGCCGATATTAAATTGTAAATGTTTCTGTCTACTTTGAGACATTCAATTTCCACAGATTGTCAGAACTGGGATCAATCGCCGAACCCTTTTCATTATAGAGCTGTAAAAGTAATATTGTATTTGCGATCGAAATATACGAAATGCGATCATAATCGTAGGTACTTCGAACATTTTTTGATTTTTTGGATTTTTTTATAAGTTTGTTTTAAAAAAATATTATTTCTGTTAAAAAAAAAAAAAAACTATTGAAAAGACTGTAGGGTCACACACATATACCTAATAATGTACGTGGCGTGTTACCTGGCTACGTAATGCAAGGTGTCGTCTTCACCATTCCACGCTTGTGGGAAAAGGATATCGGGACGACAGTTGAGTTGTAACGGGTTTTTTTTATTGCTTAGATGTGTGGACGAGCTCACAGCCCACCTGGTGTTATGTGGTTACTGGAGCCCATAGACATCTACAACGTAAATGCGCCACACACCTTGAGATATAAGTTCTAAGGTCTCAGTATAGTTACAACGGCTGCCCCACCCTTCAAACCGAAACGCATTACTGCTTCACGGCAGAAACAGGCGGGCCGGTGGTACCTACCCGTGCGGACTCACAAGAGGTCCTACCACCAGTAAAGTTCCACTTAGATAGCTATAATAAAACTGTATGTACCTATTGTATTTTCCGTAAATATATAAGCTGGGAGTTAGTAACGACTTTCATTTACAACAAATGGGCTCATCCTAAAAAGACTATAGATAATAAAGAAAAAAGAAACAAAAAATTCTTTGACTGTTTTTTCTTTGTCTATTAATATATTATTATAGATCGTTTTGTTATTACTTTTTAAAAAAATCGTTTTTTGAAGTGGCAGGATTTGATTTAAATTTGTAATACAGTCACTTAAATATAATTAATACATTTAGGAGTTTAAAGCAGCCTATGTTATTTCACGTGTAATTAATAAATCTATGAAGGAAAACATGCGACAGTCGCAGCGTCCCTGTGTAGTTTCGTTAAAATGGTCGTTCTGACAATCATAGTTGTTCACTTTCAATATTATTTTATACACAGTTTAACAATGGCTCGAAGATCACCGCTTAACAGATGATGTGATCCAAAAATGTAAATTAAAAGTAAAATTATTTTTGACTAGCGGCCGTTCCGGCTCCGCTCGGGTCTTTAACAAAAATTTAAACGATATTTGACGTTGTTTTATTTTTTAAAATAATAGAACGCTTATAGCGGCAAAACTATAATAGTGAGACATATGCTGTCGCAACATTCTTTGTAAATAATAATGTGTTCTACAAAGTCGTAGTACATTGTTTTATTCTATCATTAATAGTTTTCGCAGGGCATGCGATGTAAAGAATATTTTAGGTAATTTTTTTACACCTCGGGTTACATTATTGGAGTTTTAGTAAGGAACCCTAATTTTTTTTAAAAATGTTTATAGTCTATGTCACTCGGGAATAGTGTAGCTTCCAAACAGTGAAAGAATTTTTCAAATCGGTTCAGTAGTTTCGGAGCCTATTTAATACATACAAACAAACAAATCTTTCCTCTTTATAATATTATATAGTATAGATTTTTACCTCGTTAAGAGACGAAATTAAATATTTCATGTAGCGTTCAACGCAAACCCTATCGTAAAACAATGTTTCATTTAAGGCATGGGCTTTGAGACATTTCGCGTTCATTAGCCGAGATCCCAGCGGCTTAAGGACGACAGTATCGAACGAGTTCGTTGAACCCCACGAATTTCGTCGACTTTTATGAAACATCTCATATTTTATCCGAAGAGACTTTCGTGTGAACGTATTGTGAGAATTTGACTATGATGTACGAACGAGTTTGCTTGCTATTCACGATCAAAATAATGCAATAAAATATTTGTATTAAGTATGTAGTATGGCATAGCCGCATAAGCTTTTAGATTCATTATTCTGTTCAAATCTCGATTTGTAACCTGAGAATTTTATTAGCGCCGACGAAAATCGTGGTTGCAGAGACCTAACTTCGGGCATGGGTTGAAATCTCAATCGCATTACCCGCTGTCTTACTCTTAAAACTGAAAAGCTTCTTCTTATCCATATGCAACTTTAAGTGGGGTTGGAGCAGCATTTCCTTCTTTTCCATTGAGGACTATCTCATTTCTCCACTCAACATCTCCTAATACCTCTGTCAATATCCTCTTTCACACAGTCCATTCAAGGAGTCCTAGAAGAAGCTTTACTGCAGAAATTGGCATGACGCACTGGATGAGACGTTCAGCTCACGACCCGGGTGTCCAGTGGTTATCTGACTGATGATCGATGACGTATTTTTTATTTTAATACCTCCCAATGTTCTGACCAGGATAATCAAAATAAAACTGTAAAGTATTATATTATGTAGTCGGGTTTGTTGTTAAAGTATATTTTTTTTGTTTTTATTTTACATTTTTTTTATTTTTTTTATAGCCCTTATAGGCAGACGCTCATACGACTCACCTGATGGTGAGTGATCACCGTCACCCATGGACTTTAGCAATGCCAGGTGCAGAGCCAAGCCACTGCCTACCACTTAATACTCTTCACAAGCCTCATTTGAAGAAGGACATGTCATAGCGCTCGGGAAACACCGTGGAGAGGAGCTCACATACGATTATTATTTAAATGGAGAAATCAACGTATAATGAATGCTGCTACGAATGATTAAAAAGCAAATTTCAACTGAACGTTCAATAAATTTCTGTAGTCGCAAAATCAATTTACTTCCGCATGACGACATTTCTATAAAGCCTACATCGGGATTAAAGTTCGTTGAACTTTGATCTTCTGCAGTGAATGTAGCAATTTCTGAAAGCGGAACAATGAACGCGTTCGTCCGGGAGAAACACACCTGACAATGTTATTAAATCTCTGACATGGACCGTTCCAGTTATCCTTGAACGGTAGGGTTGTCCAATTTTCTTGATTAAATAATTCGAGGAACTTTTTTTTTTGCTGTCTTTGGGCAGACGAGTGTAAGGTACATTTGGAATAATTAGTGTTATCGCCGTGATAGTGTAATCGAAATTTATACGCTAGAATAGCCTCTCAAGGCTACCAGCTTAGGTAGGGAAAAAAAAAAGAAATTTATAATCAAAATGTTGTCTGGTTGAATTCTCCAAGAGGTCATAAGTAGACCTCTAGAGAGGCTCATGAAACTATAATACCACTTGTGAACGCAGGTTAGCTGTCAATATAAAATATTAATCATTTTTATGTTACCTTCGTTTGAGCTTAAGTTGTCTGATGCGTCTAAATAATTTAATAACCTTAAGTTCTATTTATTCTGTCTGTTGAGAAATGAAGTGTGATGTAATTCTGTTTGTCTACATTATTTCTTTTACGATAAATGAATTATTTCTACATTCTCGAACAATTAAAAAAAATACTAAAAAGTTGACCTCGACAACCCTACTATAAGCCGACGGCTGTAATAATCCGGAATCAGATTTAACATCCCAATTTCGCGTACCCTTAAAAGTTGAGTGAAAAATCGTGCGATAAAAAAAAAATCGATTTACTCCTTTTATCATTATTTAGACAGACAGACACGTGGGCGGGGTGAGTCAATAAGTTTTATCGAAAACGAGTTAACCCGGAGTATTTTTAATTTAAACAAGAAATCTAATTAGATTTAATCATAGATCAAGTGGTCAGGTCAAGTTTGCTATATTTCGTTTTGTGATTGGCATACGAAGACAAACTTTAGATATCAAAATCTAAATTTCACGGGAAAAATCGCATTCTAACTATAGGCCATGACTTGAACACACAAAGCTTAAATCTCAACACTAAAATGTAAGACTGCTTTGTGTCGAGCATTATCTTGAAATATTTTTTTTTCTGTGCGTTTGTTTGTCACTGAACTCCTAAACAGCTGGACCGATAAATCAGCCCGGCAGATGACGCTGCAGTCGGTATTTAGATTATTTATCTATACTACAACTAAACGGCTGGATCGACTTGAATGAATTTTTGTAAGACAACGTCTGTCGGGTCCGCTAGTCATATTATAATTGTTAATATAATTGTAACTATATATAACTATATATAATAACATATTATAATTGTAACTATAATTGAGACCTTAGAACTTATATCTCAAGGTGGGTGGCGCATTTACGTTGTAGATGTGTATGGGCTCCACCACCACTAACCACTTAACATCAGGTGGGCTATGAGCTCGTCCACTCATCTAAGCAATAAAAAAATTATAATAATAATAATAATAATCGAGAATTGAACGCAAACCAACGCAATTTTCAGGATAGCGAGTAATCCTTGTATCTCTCGGTCTGTCCGGGACGGTAGTCGATGCACGTGGAGCCAAAAGCCCCAGGATAAGCCTCTTAATGGGTAATTTTCTGAACGAAAACTCTCAGGATTTTTCACAGTCAAGTAAAGGTTTTATTCATTAGGGGAGTTAAATTAAGAAAAAAGAATAATCTGGCTTTTAGATATTTACTAAAAGCTGTTAACTTGAATTGTACGGTTTTTATGTGATAGGTACCATACAAAATCCCTAAAGTTTTTTTTGTGTTTCTTGATTTCGGGAACTGTAAACGTGTTTGCAATCGATAATTTAAAATAAATAATAATAATGAATTTATGTAAATTTATGTAATAATTTCATGTAATTATTTATATATGCATGATAATCGCATCTCCTTTAATATTTATGTAATGCAGACGTATATATTTTATTTTATTTATTATTATATACTTACCTATTATTATATAATTAATATAATTCCAAGTAACTATGATAACTGTATGTGTGAAGCTACATATATTATTATTATTATTCCAATATTTAAGAACAAAATTATAAAAAGTTGTTGTTGAACCTCAGCCTCAGCCTTGGTCTGAGTACTTGGGTATTACTGCCCTTGTTGTCTTTCTTTTGTTTTTAATTTTTTATTATTATTAATAGTATTATTAAATCTCTATTAATATATTAATGTAATGCATGCTGTGATTGCCTATAATTAGAGTTGCAGTTATCAATTGCTCTATACATGTCAATGTTATTTTATGTCTTACTGTAAACCCTGTCGGTAATCCTTAAATAAATAAATAAATAAATAAATAAATAAATAAATTATGTACGAATGAATATAATGGAATCTTCGTATTAAATTTTCACACACTTTTACCCTGTTACTCAATTATCATATTTACTTTTTCACATTTGAAGAATGTAGGGAGATAACCCCACCCGCGTGCCCCTTATGCGGGGGGACCTCGTAGGAGGTTCAGCCCCCGGCCCGAAAAAAAAAGGGAGATAGCCCCAAAAGTGCCTACATATTTCCACTTAGACTTTTAGCTTTTTTTTTTTTTATGATTGAAAGTTTACTGGTAGCCCGAAGGCCTTTCCAGTTTCACCAGGACAGGTGGGCGAGCAAAGGCTCAGCCAAGAGGGGTGGGATTTGCTAACAACTGCCCGAGCGCCTCCGAAGGAGACCTAACAACTCAAGAGCAATTGTTTCGCGAATGAATCTACTACCGGATCGGAATCGCGACCCGCTGAGAAGATCCGGCGAGAAACTCAGCGGGCTGATGCATGGGTTAGGTTGCACGTCGACCTCTTTGTCGAGTTCGACGAGTACGGTTACCGGGGTCCCTAAGCCTGCCCCTAGTATTAGAGCTGAAGGCATCTAATGCAAAGGTTATTGGATCTGATGGATCCGTAAGGACGTGTCTAGGGCGTCGACGGTGACTGGCTCCTGCATGATCAGGATTCGGGGAGTAGTCAGCGGCGGCAACGATAAGGCGATTATCATGACGCATAGCCTTATCGAAGTATCGTTCTGACGCTGACTTCATGTATTTCCGAATTGATTCGAGGCCCAGGTCGTCGTGTAGGTCAACGTTCCTCACGAACCACGGAGCCCCGACAGCTAACCTGCAAAAGCGGGATTGTAGGGATTGGAGGGTGTCTATGTGTGTGCGGGCCGCGTGAGCGAACACCACACTCGCGTAAGTCATGACGGGCCTTATGCAAGTTTTGTAAAGTGTCACCTTGTTCCGAAGGGACATTTTACTCCGCTTACAGATCATGGGGTAGAGTCTACCGAGAATAAACGCGGCACGGTCACGGACTGATTTTATATGCGGGCGGAATGTCATCGATGCATCCAGGGTAACGCCCAGGTACTTGACCTTCCTGGCCCAGGGTATGGGTTGTCTAAAGAGAGTAATCGGGGGTGTGAGATTCCTCCTCCTAATCCGGGAGGAAATCCGTGTGGAGCTTCCCCTCTGAAATAGCACCGCAGTACTTTTCGCTGGGTTGATGTCTATGCGCCATTTTCGGAACCACTGTCCTAGGGCTAGGGCTGCGCTCTGAAGCTTCTTCGCGATTAGGGACTTATTTCTACTAGAATAGTAAACAGTCGTGTCGTCGGCGAATAAAGCTAAATGGGTCGGCGGCGACCGGGGAATATCGTTGACGAATAAACTAAATAGGAGGGGTGAGAGGACAGAGCCTTGCGGGACTCCAGCTGTGAGAGGTCGTGGGGAGGAGCGGGTTCCCTCGACTCGATATCGAAAAGAGCGGTTCGACAAGAAGTCCCGTATGATGAGCACGAGACTATCCGGCACGCCCATGTTGAATAGTTTGAAAATCAAACCATTGTGCCAGACTTTGTCGAACGCTTTTGCGACGTCGAAGAAGAGAGCTCCCGTGTATAACGGTTTTGGTCGATTAAGCCCCACAAGAATGTGCTCCGTGAGGCGGTGCACCTGTTGAACGCATGAGTGATTTGTACGGAATCCGAATTGTTCATCGATAAGAATGCCCTTGGATGAGACGAAGTCTCTGAGGCGTTTGTAGAGCAGACGCTCATACAGTTTGCCTAGAGACATGAGGAGGCTAATCGGGCGGTAGCTCGTCGGATGATTTTTTGGTTTACCGGGTTTATGTATGCCGATAACGTCCGCTTCTTTCCACACCGCGGGAAAGATACAGTTCGCCATAGCGGCATTGAGAATAGATGCCAACATCACGATGAGTTGGACGGGTAGAAGTTTAATAACGCGGTTAGATATACAGTCGGAACCGGGAGCCTTGCGAGGACGTAGGTCTTTGATCAAGTCTTTAACTTCTATCGGGGTGACGGGTGGTAACGCATCCGATGGTGGCAAGGAGGCTCTGCGTTCTACCTCACTGTCTACTAATTCTACATGAACAGGGTCCACGGATTGAGTGCTGGGCGTGCACTGGGTTTGCAATGTATCGGCCAGCAGCTCTGCTTTTTCGTCATCATCGAACGCCGCGAGTCGGCCTGAGGGGCCTACGAGGGGGGGCATAGTTACTACCGTATCCGATTTAGCTATTTAATCAGCTACCTTAACATTATTCGTATGTTTGAAATACAAACGAAATCTTTGTTTAATTCAGAATTTATTGTTTTGAGGGTAACGCCATCTGCTACGCTAAAATTTTCCGCTTCCAGAGGCAGGATTTCATTTGTTAAATCCTTGTGGTCGCTACCAACTGCATATGACATTTGACAAGAGTTTCATGCATTGAATCAACCATGGAATAAGAACAGGGTAGTTAAAATGAATATATCACTACATAGTATAAAACAGCTTTCTCTGTCCCTATATCTGTCCCTATGAATGCATAAATCTTTAAAACTACGCAACGGATTTTGATGCGGTTTTCTTTAATAGATAGAGTGATTGAAGAGGAAGATTTATATACATCCATTAAATAGTAGGGAAATTAATAATAAATTACAGTTTCTCAAGCGAAGCGATGGCGGGTCGCTAGTTAAGTATATAAAAAATCATCCTATACACATCCTATACGCCGATCGCCTAGATATGATATGAGATCACACATTAATGTGATGCTATGAACTATCATTGTTGCGAACCTTTTCAGCATTGAACGTCGGTGGGGTGATGTCGATGAATAGTCTAGAAGCCAAAAGAACAGGCTTAGTCAGGAAAGTATCTTTAAATCAGAGATAATGTTAGAAAATGTAGCTTTTTGCAGAGACTAAAAACATAAAAGTAATTTTAACATAAAAGTGAATTGTAGTCTCTATTATATTTTTTACTCTGTAATTCTATTAGATGACAGAATTTCCGTAAATATTCTTTGTTGTTACGTCACTTATACAGGGTGTATTCGAGATATGTTTTTAAAACGAAAACTGGACCTAGCGATTCATACGCCAATGCAATTAAAATAATAATAAAAAAAACAAAATGTGTGCAATTCACACGTGGTAGAAGTGAAACCTTCCAAAATTAAAATACAATTATCCTAAACGTTTTAAGTATATGTAAAATTTTGTCATTAGTAAATAATTGTAAGGTAGCGCCCTCTGTGAATTGATATTTTAATTTCACGTATAATCCTAAATTAAAATTCACTACAAGAGCTTTCATACACACGTTAGTATTAAAAAAATGTCACAGATGGCGCTGTATTAAATAGTATATATATTTCTGTCTCATTCTTTGCTGGCTTCATCCTACACATTTTTGTATTTGTGTCTCTTACCTGTCGTTTTTTCCGTTGCATCCGGTTTGAAATCACAACGATTCTAAAGAAGTTGTCACTTCAAAATCATATTTCAGTCATTTACCTGTTCCACGGAATGAATCATGATTGAAAATTGTTACGTGATATAGTCCTGAAGAAATTCGGTGGAAGTCTGGTTTAACATTACCTTACTTGTTCGAGAGTCTTCAAACAACGAGTATTTGTGCACAGTATCTTAACCGAACAGTGTTTCCCGCTTACTTTGGGATCGCAATTTTTTACCCTACCCAGTACTTATCTCTTTTGTAACAATTGTACAAGAGAGATTGATGTAGCAGGGGAGTCACGACCCTCAGTAATGAGAAGAACGATGCAAAGAGGAGAGGAGAGCATTTATCTCTAATGCACTTTATTCATCGGAGTTGATTGGATATGCAACTAAAGCCGGCACAGAAAACAGTAAAAAATATAAAGATCTAATGACTAATGAATTTAGTAGTAGTGCTTTGGTATATTTAGTCAACGACGATAGCGATGGAGAGGCTCTTTTATGTGTTAATGATATTGGTAATGTTAAAGCAGGATGTTCAGAACAAATTGCGGATGTGGTTACGTTAATCAGTTAGTTTATGGTTAGCCACAACATATTTACCGAAACAACCAATTTAATTAAACCTCAGCGAACAACATTGAGTGTGAAGGTTTGGATAAATCCAATTAATCCGAAGTGGATATTAGTGGGATTGTGCCTCGTCACAGATGTAAGCGACGGTCCCAGTATTCGCAAATCTCAATGGAGATGTTAATTAATCATTATATAGAAAGATGGTGGTGATGGTTATGAAAATTAGAGTAGTGATAGGCGTCGATAACTTGGAAATTTCTGACATACAACTATTTTCAGCCGACTTCAGAAAAGGAGGAATTCTCAATTCGACTGTGTTTTGGAGTTTACTCCTTTAGAATCGATTTACATATATAGGCCCGGGGTATGAAAATTATGGGGACCAAAATCGTACTAGCATGTCACACGAAATGCGTTATGCGCCTGATTGGCTCCTGATTGCGTGATGCGTGCGCGCGCCAATCAAAATCGTACTAGCATGTCACACGAAATGCGTTATGCGCCTGATTGGCTCCTGATTGCGTGATGCGTGCGCGCGCCAATCAAAATCGTACTAGCATGTCACACGAAATGCGTTATGCGCCTGATTGGCTCCTGATTGCGTGATGCGTGCGCGCGCCAATCAGGAGCCAACGCGCGGCCGCGTTATTGCAGGTGACGCCGGGCTGCTGCGCCGGCAGTCCGCCACAAAGCCTCGTACTGATCGCGCGTTTCTCTCATTATTGTATTTTCATATATTTGTTAGTCGTTTGTTTTGTGTCTCGTTAATTTGTAATTTACTCGTTAATCTGTAGTGTATCGTGTTGTCGTAATATAGAACTATTTCTCGTATTGTTTCGTTTAATTTTTTATATCCAGTAAACTCCAGTCGTGCGTCGGAGCGGACACACACACTTTTTTTTTTTTATGTTTGTTACCTCATAACTTTTGACTGGGTGAATCGTTTTTGATGATTTTTTATTATTATAAAGCTGACGTTTACCGTGTGGTCCCATTTTGATTTAGTCCATTTCTGATAATAGTAACCATGAGAAAACCATATAAGTCCTAAATTAGCATTAAGTACCTGCGCGACAAATAGATGAATAACTCAATAACTCAATATCACGCCAACCGATTTCGGTGATTATTATTATGATGTATATTAATTTGTTTTGGAATATCTTTTTTTTTCTATTTGAAGTCGGTTTTTATTTTTGTTATATTTTATTTTTATTTAAGATAGTTTTTGTTTTTAAAATGATTGGGATCTGTCTTTTTCTTTTTAATCTTATACCATGTTAAGATAGGTCGGCACAGCATGTCTTCTTATACTGCATAAGAATTTGACATGAGTTTATGATCCGCTGCCTGCCTGACATCAAATGATCAGCTCAAATAACTTAGATCTATTTTACGTTTCTTATAGCTAAGTATATTAAGTTACAATTTGGATAAGAAGTGAAAGTTCTTGAAGAAAAACATTATAAGAAATTCGAAAAATCATTAATAAATAAAGCAATATTAATAAAATGTACAATTTTCTGACAAAACAAAGTTATTGTACTGAACGGATCTAATTTCTGTTCTAGTTTTAGTTATTTATTGCATAAATGGGTGATGTAATTGTTGGTTCGCCCTAAGTCTCGGGTGTATTCTATAACGGGTGCTCTAACCTTTTACACTACATGATTACTTCATTGTTGTTAAAAGGGTAGGACAAACGTTCTTTATAAACTAAAATTCGCTTCAATTCGCAATGATTTAACCCCCATTTTGTCGTGGATTCGTCCATCTGTTTACGGAAAAACATCGCACGGAAGATACGCTTTTTCCGAACAGCGCTTTGGTCTAAATTAAACCCTGGCATTTTAAATCTTAAATTAAAATGAACGTGTACACAAAACACGGTAAAACTATCTAACTGGTTTTAGTCTAAATAAATTTCCTATTACAGATCTTCGAAGCTCGTGACCTACCGATTAAAGACATGAGCGGTAGCAGTGATCCATACATCAAGGTATTCCTCCTTCCCGACCGCAAGAAGAAGTTTCAGACGAAGGTCCACCGCAAGAACTTGAATCCGGTTTTCAATGAGACCTTTCTCTTCAGGTACGTAGACATAATTTTTTTATTTTTAAATTTTGACAACCGAAATGCTTTTGATGTTGACGAAATCAAAGAAAGGTGATTTAAAAAGAAATGTTTTCATAAAAAATATTTACAAAGCATATTAGACTAACCAAGTTATGAAAGTGCAAAGACCTCGTAAATTAAAATTAAGAAGTCTTTAACAGTTCATTGAAAGAGTGAAATTTCGTGTAAGAATATTTTAGGTCGCAGTGTCTACTACAATTGAGATCGATGCTTACCGTAAACTTTTATAATATTCAAACTGTTGAATAGATACAAAATGTACATTTTCGGATACCCTCAATGGAAAATAAAGTACAGACACCGTCAGCTTCCAGAATGATTTAAAGGTTTGCTTTTACATTAAGTGGGCAGGTCTAGTAATCTTTTCTTCCAGTTTGATCTGTGAACTCCAACCCGGATGGTTCGTTGAAACCAGAGGTCGAACTGGTTATTCGATTTTAAGGATTTATATCCGACCTATCATTGCGAGTCATATACTTATATCATCAAGCTCAGCAAAAGTCTTAAGCTTATCTTATGTAGTTAACAATTTTGTTGATATGCAAATGATAATTAACACGCTCTGCATAATTTTCTGGTTACCAGAATCTATCGTAATATGATCAAATTTATATCGTTCGTACATCGTCACAAATATTTTACAACTTAAAAGAGAATTCGCTTTGATATCTTTGGAACTATCAGTTAGATTTTGAATTAGTTGGGTTGTTTGGCGAGTAAGTTTCATGATCATGTTATTCTAGGAAACGGTCGAAGCTCAGTGTTTGACTAGAGCGAAACTTAAAGCCACACTTAGTCCAATAATAAAATTACGTTCTACACAAGTGTACTGACTATAAGAGAATGTGTATTAAATTTGTTCAATTTGAAACGCACATAAAATATAGCCAGGACAAAGGATTGTAAAATATTGTACATTTGTACGTCTGCAGAGTCAATAGAACAGTTATATTCCACTGTCATCGTCGTTCTGCAATTGAAATCAAAAGTTATGGATACACTAAGTATAGATATTACTTTTAAATAAAAGTTTTGTAAAAGAAAGCTCATATATGAAAATTTATTTTATTGGAAGTTCGAGAGAGTGCTTTTGGAAATTCCAATTTTACCAATTGATAATACGGCATGAGTACGTGATTTTAATCATTTATGCATTAGCAGAGTTAGGCGTACATTTTTTTTTACCAAGTTACACTATGAGCAATGGTTAGGGAAAAGTTACTACTTCTAGGTAAAAAGACCAGATATTTCCCTGAAATTTCTTTTTATTGGGCTAACTGAATGAGAACGCGACCCTCATACAAAATTTATATTTGATAATAAAAAACACCTGTGGCACTCGGGGACTGCCGCGGTAAAACTATTGCATAGCATTTTTTATCGACTTATGCAATTATAATTAGACAATAATAATTTAATCTTAAAACAATAATAAAATAAGACCACGCTATGTTTATAAACATTAACAAAATCAAAACATTAACTGTGCCCTTCACACTCATAAGGTAGACCGCGCGAGAGAGAGATGGGCAGACTTTTCATGATGCGCATGCAGTGCGACGTCACGCGGCGCGCTTATTCACAAATACTACACAAGCGCAACGTGTGAATGTGTTGAACGCGAGCTATATGGCTGGCAGAGTGGGGGTGTTAGGTTTTATTTTCGTTACGGAATTTCTTGATTCGGTCGCCGCGCTCAAAGCCCGCGATAAAAGATATGCAATAGCTTAAAAAAAGATAAAATTACGTAAAAGCAGCGTATAAGATGATATACTTGACTCGTTTATTACATGATGCTTTTCAATTGATATTATAAAGGATTATTTCTCAAAACAGTGTACCGTACGAGGAGCTGCGCCAACGTTATCTGCAGTTTTCCGTGTACGATTTCGACCGGTTCAGCCGTCATGATCTGATCGGGCATGTTGTGCTGAAGGGACTACTGGAATCCGCTGACTTGGATCAGGAGATCGAATACACAATGAACATATTGGCTGCACCTCAGGTAAGATTTGGGACTACACTAATTTTAGTAGTTGGGAGGGGTTTTTTATTTTGCATCTTGGATAATAGGAGCTTGGTAAACAATTGCCCGACGTCTAGACTCATGGAATCTTTAAGAGTTAAAAGTTAGTCATTTTTGCATACTATTTGATCGTAATTCCTAACAAGGTGTGTGATAACAAAAAGCGCGTTGCTGTGAGACTAAGCCTTATGATCTAGCATCGTAGTAGTCTGGCTGGCTATTAATCAAAATATTTTGCCTATAGCTTCGGCGGCCTCTGTTCAATTCTTATAATTTGTCTTTTTCTTACTATTATGAACTTTGGCTCGTAAAACTTTATATTCTTTTAGTTCGTCTATTATTACGTTTTACTGATGTATTATTCTAGTTATGATGTAATATTTAATACAATCAACAATATTAGGTGAAGCGACTTTTGGGAATTTAATTTTGCCCGTTTATACCTGTTTTACAAGGAAATTACCTTCTGGCAGTTGTTACCCCATTATTAAATCTGTTGTAGAACGCGCAATAAAGAATGGAAGCACGTCGTGTCGAGTCTTTTTTTCCATTATAGTTCAACAAAGACAAATCGAGACGCAATGGTTTCTAGTCGGAATGGGTTGGTTATTTGTAAGAAAAAGATATTGCTCATACAATATTATTTTTGATGAAATTTCGCCGGAAAGCAAAATAAAGCGACAATCGTTCACACGTTGATATGTAATAAAACTTACATAATATATGTCCGACGTGTTTCTATATTTATTTTCAGTCCGAAAAGGGATACATTACCTAAAAATTCAGATGGATTTAATGAAACAGAATAACTTAATGTACTCACATCTACATTTAGTGATGTCTAAATCTACTCAATGTAGACCAGGTAGCCAGACATTTTGATTTTTTTTAAATGGCGCGTTAATTTCACAAGGCAATTGAATCTTCCACAGTTTTTTGACAGCATATAGTCAAAAATCACATGACTAGTTGTAATTGGTGAGCTTTAAATTAAAAAAAATACCAGAATGAAACTATCAATGCAAAATATGAATGGGCAAAGATAAAACAGTTTTCTCGTACGTTTTTGTATTGTTTAGTGGTATACGAAGCCATGGAGTGTTACCAATTTTAAGAAAATATGCATATCGACGCTTGAAAGGCAAACGGGACTAAGCGACAATGCGTGAACTTTACAGTAGACTAATTTAAAGTTGAAATACCTAAAAAAATATATTTTAATCAATCTAGCTTTAGGATTGAAATGATTTTAATAGACCTAGAAAAAAAATATTTTTGCGCGTCGTAGATCGTTATTGCCAATCATTTATGTGCAAAGCAGTTATTGTCGCTTAGTCACGTTTACCTTTCAAGCGTCGATATAGTTATTTTTATGTCAAAAGCAAAAGATAAAATGAGTATAAATGTTGAGATGTTAGTGATTTTTGAATTTCGATCACTGGGCAAACACTAGTACACACAAAGATATCTTATAGCTTTTACTTCTTAACATGTTATGTTAATGATGTCCGATTATCTATTTCGAGTCTTGTTGCACAGAATTGACGTGTTGACGTATGGACAGAGTTGACGCGTTAGCGTACTTTTTTTTATGAATGATGGATTACTGGTGGTCTGGAGGCCTCTTCAGTATCACCAGGACAAGTGGGCGTTAGCGTCTCAGCTGGATGTGCTTCGACTCGACGATTGATGGATACCATTTAATTTTGATCCATTGATATTAAATTACCTTAACATTTTTGATATTCATAAATTCCTGATAGGAGTTTCAATGCTAATTAAATTTACGGGATTTCTATCGAAACTGTGAGCGTCTGAAAACTTTAAAAATTAATTGTTTTGTTGAAAACTTTAAGTACATTAAATCTTAATGGTGTAACATTGTTACTCACGCTTCGAGCTTTGAGAGGGTTGAAAAGCTTAGAAATTAGTTTTTTTTTCTGAGAAATAAATTAATTATACATTTGTTTTCTAAGTTTTCTTTGATGGTAGGACAGCCTAAGGTTAGACGCGCAAACTTACGAATTATGCGATAAATGACTGGTGGTAGAACGTCTTGTGAGTCCGCACGGGTAGGTACCACCGCCCTGCCTATTTCTGCCGTGAAGCAGTAATGCGTTTTGGTTTGAAGGGTAGGGAAGGGTACCGTAAAAACGGAGACCTTAGAACTCATATTTTTGAAGTGAAAACTTCTTTAGAATCGTTGTGATTTCAAACCGGATGCAACGGAAAAAACGACAGGTAAGAGACACAAATACAAAGAATGAGACAGAAATATACATACTATTTAATACAGCGCCATCTGTGAGATTTTTTAATACTAACGTGTGTATGAAAGCTCTTGTAGTGAATTTTAATTTAGGATTATACGTGAAATTAAAATATCAATTCACAGAGGGCGCTACCTTACAATTATTTACTAATGACAAAATTTTACATATACTTAAGACGTTTAGGATAATTGTATTTTAATTTTGGAAGGTTTCACTTTTACCACGTGTGAATTGCACACATTTTGTTTTTTTTTCTTCGGGCTTCTGTAATCACTTAACACCAGATGGGCCGGGGGCTTGACCAACCACCAAACCAATAAAATAAAAATAAAATAAAAGATATTTCTCAAGCTTACTGACGGTAGATTGGTGAGTGATTTTAAAAAAATACATCCAAATATAATCTCTAAGCCTATACTATGTTATGTTACGAGGTCCACCTTTTCATATAATGATTTCAACAAAAGAGAAACGGTGACAATGAAACCGTGATACACCAAATTTCAAAAAATGTTTACGGCGTATTCTGGGGCCAGAATTTGGCGACGTAACGGAGGCTAATGTCGGGTAGCATTTTCCGAAATTCCGTACACAATCCTGTGCGAACGTTCGGTCGTTAATCAACCGCTTTTCTCACGATTATTCAGGTAACTTAATATCAGAATAACGAGCGCCAGGGCTGGGTGAACTGAAAATAAATAAAAAAAAAGTTTTAAGAGAAGTGTTGAGTAAGTTGAGTTGTGTGAAGTGAAGAGAGGCTAGTCGATCTGTTTAATGTCATAGATAATACACAGAAATTAGTTATAGATAAGCAACTCAAGCACTCAACAAAAATCATTACGGGCGTCGACAACTAGATGGCTTCGCTTCAATTAGTTTTTTCATTGCTCCTGTAGATGGCAGTAACATATTACCTATCCTATATTTTATTTTTTCCTATATTAAATTTTCGGAAACCACAAATTGATAGAATTTAATCAATTTGTCTATAACAAATAAAGACTTGTATGATTTATAATTTTTTTTATATTCCATATTTAGTTAAACAATAATTAAATGCGTTAATTTTAACAAAATATAAGTTTAGGGGCATCCGCTACTAGATGTCGCTAGTTTCCATACAGACAAAATATTTGTCTTAAAGTATCGCAGTTTCAGGGCCCTGTATAATGTTTTTTTAGACCTTCAACCGTCTCAGGCACAAATACGTCACATATGATTAAGTTGCGTACAGTCATTTAGTGAAGATGCCGCGGTAATTTTCAAAATACTAACTATCCAATAGGAAATATCCTATCTGAAATTTGTACACAGCGCTTACTACGTCTTTTTACGACATAGCTAATTACACGGAATAGATAAATAAGGTTGGAATGGTAATGTAGGCGGGGCAAGCGTGCCACAGTTATGATAGAACAAACATAACTCGACCGATTCTTTCATTCTCCGCGTTTAGTGCGCTTCGGACTACTTGGCGAACAGATCTCCGCTTTATAGTGCCGTGTTGTGCAATTATAACTTGTAAAACAAAAAATCAGACCTCAAGTATAGAGCGAGGAGGTATATCTTTCGATCGGTAAGTCGAAATTACCATTTAATTACAATATTATTTGTCTAAAACATAAAAATATACTGAGCATTATGAAATTCCAAACATTAACAATATTATTGCAGCAAGTTATAAATAGCATACATTGCGCGATGTGTACTCGCCCAATGAACGCAATGACCAAGTCAGCTTCCAATGTACTACATGCATTGCGTTCTCTACACTTCAATCTTTGAAATTTCGGCCTTTGCCCTGATTGGCCGTGCAGTTTGTCGATAGTGAGGTGACCATGTGGTAAAATCATCGACCGAATTCTCGACTATATTTACATTTGACATGGATAATTTTTGCATTATTTTATATTTAATTAATGATACCTAGTATATTCTTAGTGAGACGTATTTTGAGTAAAATAAATATGTATTATTATTATTGAATTATTATCATTGAATTAAAGTGAAGGTATAATATAAAGGGACATGTAGACCTCTAATTTACGGGTATTTACTATATTGTCTAAGACGTATTTAAATCTAAGTAAAATGCTATTTGACTTACGGCCTGGCCACGGGGATCGGCGGTGCGAACAGCGAAGCGGTGGGCGAGGCGACCATTCGCGCAGCACCGTTTGCAGGCCACGGGTACTCACGTTCGCCGCCGCGACTAGTAAGGAAGTCCGACAGCGAAATGTCTATATCGAAATTATCTCGATATTGCTTACAAATTAATAGTTTTTTGGTTCAGGACCTATTATTTGGAAAAGATTGTGAAGTACATGATTTGAATAAGAATCGGAGTATACCTATAGATGGAGAATTCCACAAGAAGTACGAGAAATACTTTGGGTGGCTAGACTTCCAAATAGCTGGTCTAGCTAGTATTTCAGCTATTTTATTTTTTTATTGCTTAGATGGGTGGACGAGCTCACAGCCCACCTTGTGTTAAGTGGTTACTGGAGCCCATAGACATCCACAACGTAAATGCGCCACCCACCTTGAGATATAAGTTCTAAGGTCTCAAGTATAGTTATAATGGCTGCCTCACCCTTCAAACCGAAACGCATTACTACTTCACGGCAGAAATAGGCAGGGTGGTAGTACCCACCCGTGTAGACTCACAAGAGGTCCTACCACCAGTAATTACGCAAATTATTATTTTGAAGATTTCATTTTTATCACACGATGTTATTCCTTCACCGTGGAAATCAATCGTGAACGTTGAGTGTTGTTGAGTACGTATTTCATTACAAAAATTGGTACCCGCCTGATATTCGAACACCGGTGCATCGCTCAACACGATTGCACCGGACGTCCGTTAGGCCACGACGACTTTAAAAATATAAAATAAAAAATAAATAAAAAATATAAAAATTTCGGCGTTAATTTTTCGCGGCGAAAACAACTAAACTCATTTAATCACTGCACTATTCGCCGCGACTACCGCTCGACTCCGTGGCTCGCGCCGTCCGTATTCATGCATTTGTTTTGCTCGCCCGCCGCATCGCGCGATTCGCTCGGTACATTTCGCCGGTCGCTTCGCCGGTCGCCGGTGCGCGTGGCTTGTTAGGTACATTTCTATGCGCTTGTTTTAGTCGCTAGACGCTTCGCCGTTCGCACCGCGCGAATATTCGCATCGGCGAATGTCCCGTGGTCAGGCTGTTATGCAGTAAATTAAAAATTTTAGGTTTCCTAAAGAACCTAACGCCAGGGAACAATGGATTGACGTGACAGGTAGAGGAAACTGGAGACAAAGACGAGTACTATTTGCTCTAAACATTTTACTGAAAATGATTTTATCATAAAAAAAATCAGAATACACTTAGTTTTGAAAAATTCATTCGCAATTAATAGCAAGCGCCAACTGCTTAACAAATACGTTTTATTCCAGCGACAGTGACTATTTGTAATTAATAAAAGTAAAATAGTTTTTTTTTTCAATATTTATTTCATGTTTCATTTTCTCCATTCATTCATCAGATAATTTATCGATAAAGAATATCGATTTTATCAAGCACTAGCGTGTATGAACATTTTTATTGCCTTTTTGCGTGTGTGAGTGTGTATGCCTACGGGTGTTTTGTGCTAGTTTGCGAACGAATATCTGTCCTGAGATTTATGTGTGGGTGTTTTTGTTGTGTGCGAAATACTTGTAATCACAGTGTGTGTATGTGTAGAAATTAAAATAGTGGGGATGAAGCGGCGACACTGGTTCTAATACAAAATTAGAGCAAAGGCCTTTCCAACCTTATTTATCTATTCCGTGGCTAATTACTACTAAGTATACAAAATTTAAATTCTTATCAATATTATTTTATTGAAATATACCATAATATTATCAATTTATCATATTACACTATTGGACATCTATTAAAACTGTTGGGTAAAAAGGTTTTTTTTGGATTAAAGATATCGTACACTTTCGTTTCGTTAAATAATCAACCAAAAATGTCTATCATCATAAAAAAAGTCATCATGTGTCATTAGTCTATCATCATTGTTAGGCGTTATGCACTCGGTTAATTCTAGACTGTAAAATCTGGAACTTTCCTATCTCAAATAACCTTATGCTTACAAAGCTCATGTTCGACATGAAATTAAACTTAAAAGTTTTTTAAATAGAGGCTGGTTAACACAATATTAAAAAAAATGACAAATAAGACCTTTTTATTGCTTTGATGGGTGGACGAGCTTACGGTCCTCCTAGTGTTAAGTGGTAGCTGGGAGACGTCAACAATGTAAATGCTGCCATTCACCTTGGGAGATGAGTTCTAAGTCTTAATTTTTTATAATAAAGAACCTTAATCTTCAGCGACCAAGAATACTGTCAAGCCTTCAAAAAGTAGGATGTACTAAAGTGACTATAAAAAATACGAGATTAAATCGTAAAAACGTCATTAATTTTGTCTACAACTCGTAAAAAATCAAAGAATATATTACAACATATCAGGTTAAGACATTTCAAATGTCAAAAATACTTATATTTCATGATAACAGATATATTTTTAGGGGCACATTTTTACACGGTAACCCTGTTCAAATTTCAAGGACATCCGGGGCCCTTGTCATACACCCTGACAGCATCCTTGAGGTGTTTCATTTCTTGAATATTAAATATCACAATGTGAGCAAGAGTTTTCTTTGTAAAGGCTTTATGCTCGTAATCGTACAGTAAAAACCAATTTTCAAAAGAAAAGAAGAAAGAAATATATGTTTTTTGTAGAATTTTCAATTCCGTCTATTTGTGTGTTGCTACATACATAAACGCTATAAGTTATTATTTTCTTATTATTGGCTGTATATAGATATATACCTAATAATAAGATATACATATCTAAGTAATACAAAAGGAGAGAACAATACGTCTGAGGTACAAAAGCGAAAAAGTAAAGTGTCTATTTTAATAATTTCTTGAATTAAGAAGAAAAATAGGATTATTTTTATGTTGACGATGTGTGGACTTTCCGACAACTTAGTCTTCGTTAGACAGGATAACGTGAACACCCCTGTTCATGTTCCGATAAGAAGATTCAATTATAATACATATCAACGCTTGAAAGGCAAACGTGACTAAGCGACAATAACTGCTTTGTACATAAATGACAGGCAATAACCATATTCGATGCGCAAAAAAAAAATATATTTCTATGTCTATTAAAATAATTTCAATCCTACAGCTAGATTCGTTAAAATAGAATTTTTTTCAGGTATTTTAACTTTAAATTAGTCTACTGTAAAGTTCACGCATTGTCGCTTAGTCACGTTTGCTTTTCAAGCGTCGATATGTATAATAGAATAACATCTGTATGCTTTATTTATACGTCAATTAAAAAAAAAAAAAAATTTGAGAAAAAAACAAAAAAAAAGAAGCCCACTGAGTTTGTTTCGCCAGTTCTTCTCAGGACTGTGGCTTTTTTTGGAACCGGTGGTAGAGTTAATATTGCTATTTATATTTTGACATTCAACAAGTGTTTTATACTGACATCTAAGTTGAAATAAATGATTTTGAATTTGAATTTGAATAAGGTATACAGTTGGTTAAAATTATCGCGAAACTCTACCGAAGGGTGCTTATTACGTTTTATGACGTCATTTGAGGGTAAAAAATACGAAGCTCCAACCATAGCTTGATTTGACGTGATATGAAAGAGTGTGAGAATTATTAGATTTGATGTAGTGAATTTATAATTTGAGTAATTTATATATTAGTAAAAAATGTTAATGAATCATCGTTTTTATTAATTTAAAAGAACTTTCGTAATCATTTTTTAAAATTCAACGGCACAAATCTTTCACATCTTTAGGCTACGACTTCGTTTTCTTGTGAAAGTAAATATTCGCGTATTTAACATCGTAATATAATACGATCTTCTTTTAAGAGATACCGAAACATTGAAACAAAGCGAATATTTAATTGACACTTGAGATTAAGTTTGAGTTCAGTGACTCCTTTCGGATAAAAAAAAATAGTCTTTAACAAAAATACGTCTTATTTTAAATACCAGGTGTGACTTACGCTTTCACGTTCTGTAAACAAGCAAGTAATAAATAATATTTTTACAAAAAACATTTCGGTCCTTGCTCCTTTATAACAGTAGATAATGGAGGAGATAGTTTATGGGTCGAAGACTGACATATGTCGATGTTCGTCGCGCAAAACTGATACGCTTTTTAACGAAGTTTCTAATCGCAGTTTGCTGTGGGTTTTGACTGATGGAAATTGTCACGTAGCGTTATGTATCTTGCTTTATTTTCGGCTTTAAGTTAGGGCTCGAAACGCCTACTAGGTGTCCGCGTCTAGGAGGGAAACTCCTACGAGCTGTCCTGTAGGAGGTTAGAGGCGTATATAGGATATGTATCTGGCTTTTGACTTAACGCGCTCACTGATGAGCTCATGGGGCTCGATCTGAAATATTTGACTAGCTTCTGCTATTTAGTATGACCAGTGTTTTGATAAATCTACCCCTGGATCGGAATCGCGATCCACTGAGAAGATCCGGCGAGAAACTCAGTGTTGGGTTGACTAAGGCTGTATGGGGTTAGATCCCTTGCCTTTCCTAATAAGGAAAAATTGTATCAAAAAAAAAGATGTCTATGGGGTAATTTTTGAAATGCGCATCAACGTTCTCGGTTTTGTCTATACATTAATACGTAAAGCAAAAACTTTGTACCCCTTTTTACGGTAATTGCGCGGACGGAGAAGTATGAAATTTCCCACACTTATAGAGAGTATAGAGAAGTAGTGCAGAATGTTAATGTTTTTTTTTAATATGCATAAAATATACATTAAATCAATAAATAAAACATTACACACCTTACCATGTATTCGACACACACATACTGTTTGCTTATTGTCAAACTTTTCTTATTGCTTATAGTCTATGGTCAAATTGAGAAAAATATTGTTTGTCTTTATTATTAATTGTCTAAAGTGTGGTCTTGGCGAAATCTGTGATGAGAGAAGTCTTTGACAGTAGCTACTACTGGTACTCTGTTAAAACAATACTCGTAGCTAACTATACAGTTAGATTGTCTAACTATATCACTGGTGGTAGGACCTCTTGGGAGTCCGCACGGGTAGGTACCACCACCCCGCGTATTTCCGCCGTGAAACAGTAATGCGTTTCGGTTCGAAGGGTGGGGTAGCCGTTGCAACTATACTGAGATCTTAGAACTTATATCTCGAGGTGGGTGGCGCATCTACGTTGTAGTTGTCTATGGGCTCCAGTAACCACTTAACACCAGGTGGGCTGTGAGCTCGTCCATCTATCTAAGCAATAAAAAAAAAAAAAAAAACTATATTACACTATAATCAAACTTAAAATTTCAATTAATTGTTGTTGAATTTCCACTACTGCGGGACCACTAGTATTGACTAATTGCCCTAATTATATCTTTTAGTTTAAGATACGATTTCTTCGGATTCTTTAGTACACTATACTAAGAATATAACTATACTGAGACCTTAGAACTTATATCTCGAGGTGGGTGGCGCATTTACGTTGTAGATGTCTATGGGTTCCAGTAACCACTTAACATCAGGTGGGCTGTGAGCTCGTCCATTCATCTAGCAATAAAAAAAAAACACTGCATTGATTGCCTTTTCTGTAATACATGAAACAGCTAGATCTCTTTCGGTCTCATATAGAGAACGCTTCATTTTACTTATAGATAGTCTGGTGCAAAAATATTTGTCTTAAAAATACAATAGAGGAAAGCGCAATGGGTTGAGGGTTTCAAAGATTGTACTCGGCTTCAGACTTGCTTTGTGTAACGTGAGCCATATTGTTGCGATAACATTTCTGTAGCAATTAATCCCCTACCCCATTTTAATATAACAACGATACTTAACCAAAATTGTCTTGAAAATGCGAAAACACAAAGTTTGTTCAGATGAAAATTTCAGCCTTCAAGCTCAAATCTAAATTTATTATTTTTTGTGCATTAGTATTTATGAAAACTAAACTAAAATTTTTATATTCGTGATAATTCGTTAACACCATCATGATCATCATCATCAGCCTTTATCTGCCCACTGCTGGACATAGGCCTTCCCCAATGCCTTCCACATCATGCGATCCTCCGCCTTCCGCATCCAACGACTTCCCGCCGTGCGCACTAAGTCTTCAGTCCACCTGGTTGGAGGACGCCCCACGCTCCTGGTACCCATCCATGGCCTCCATTCGAGGACTTTCCTCCCCCACTTGGCGTCGCTGGCTCGACAGATGTGACCGGTCCACCGATTCTTTTTAAATATCGAAATACAAAATCGTTCTGAAAGTTATAATTAGGATAATTAAAATAATATAATTCATCAGATGGATTCATTAGATGACGTAACACGAAACAGTTTTCCTTGAAATTTCACGAATAGTTATTCAGGTTCACATTTAATATATTCATAATGGGCTCCACCTACGCTTTTAACGAGTTATTTTTACCTTTTGGTGTTCATTTTTTCCTGTCGTGTTTCCTTTTATTATGTACGCTTAATTATAATAGCAGGAATTTTTTAGCGAAGCAACTTCATAGCGAATGATAATGAATAGACGTTCTATATTTTGCGATCTAGTATAAGTGCGCCGGAAACAGATATGAGACAAGAATAATACATCAGATCCAGAACATCAAATGCGTTTCTAACTATAACACTAAGCTATCTCAAATACAACGTGGTATATTTAGTATATAGCCATTGGACCATACATGTGTATATGACGTTCTCACTGAAAGATAAAAAAAACCCTCAAACAGCATTTTCTACTGAAGGTTGAGAATTATTTAGGCATATCAGCTTAAAGCGAAGAAATGTCTACGGCCTAATAGATGAGATGCTGCGTGTATTCGTAACGTTTCTGGGGATCGTGACGTGGTTGGTCGAGAAAAAATATAGACTCTTTTGTCCATTTACCACCAGACAGGTCGTGAGATCATTAAGCCATATATACATTAATAGGACACCAAAGACAGCGCCCAAATAGAGAGAGAGAGAGAGAGAAGACAACAACAAAGAAATAATTAAATTTGAAACTAAGTCAACCTACCTGCCTAAAGTATGATTTCTACAATAGGCAGTCTTATTGCTAAAAGCGATCTTTTTCATACAGTTTTTCATCTACGGAAATTCCAAAAAAGATACGCCAGTAGTATTTATTTATTTATATTACGATTTATTAACCATATTAAAAAAAGATCTATGAAATATGATATAATATGATTTTATATCTTTTGTTCACAGGAGAAGAAGGATCTTGGTGAACTAATGCTGTCCTTGTGCTACTTGCCCACTGCTGGTCGTCTAACTGTCACCGTCATCAAAGGCAGGAATCTGAAGGCGATGGATATTAATGGATCTTCCGGTAAAGCTTTATAATTTTTCATTTAAGGTCTTGTTAATTGTCATCGGTAATGGTAAACAGCGAAACCGTTGTTCAAAACTTTCGTTTGACGAACTTTATCTCATACCTTTAAACGAGCAATTCTTGTATATTAATATATATGTATGTGTATAATCTGAACCTCGGAAACGGCTCCAACGATTTTTATAAAATTTTGTATACAGGGGATTTCGGGAGCGATAAATCGATCTAGCTACGATTTATTTTCAGAAAATGTTGTTTTATTCGTGTTTTCAATAATCAACTCTTCCCGACATCTATTGGCGAATAAAAATACTATTTTTCTTAATTGAGGGCAACTAACCGCTTTAAAGACACAACAAGATGGCGTTATAAAAAAAAACCGAACAAAGCTCGGTCATCGTCTAGTTCTTGTATATAAATATATATATATAATCTGAATCTCGGTAACGGCTCCAACGATTTTTATTATATTTAGTATACAGGGGATTTCGGGGGCGATAAATCGATCTAGCTACGAATTATTTTCAGAAAATGTTGTTTTATTCGTGTTTTCAATAATCAACTTTATCGATAATTAACATGAACATAAACTTTTTTTTATTGAATGAAAATAACAAATAATATAATATAATATCAATATGTAATTTGTATTTAAATATAATTTCTAAAAAACACAATTTATCAAAAAAAGAAAAATACCGAGAAAAGCTCGGTTATCCTCTAGTATTGTTATGGTACGTAATTGGCGCATGGAGATGCAAAATTGTATACCACTGTTTGTTATTTGGTTCGTCATTTTAGGCTACGGCTTCGCTCTGCCCATGGTATTACTGCCGTCCATGAGTAACCATTTACCATCAGGTGAGCCGTATGCTCGTCTACCTACAAGGGTAAAAGACAAAATAAAAAAAACCTCAAGTAGTATGGTAGTAAGTAGTAAGGTGGTATGTTGTAGGACAAGGACATTAATTCACCGGTGACGTATTTTGAGATCGACGGACTATTGGCCCGTGTTTTATGCTGCCGTAAAGATGTTTGAAAGGTGAATTAATCGTTAAATGAAACGATTGAGATTTTATTTCAAATTATGTGACATTCATGTGTTCGAGTAAATTAAAAATACAGTCAAACGATGCTTATGATGCAGCGGAGAGTGTGATCTCTACATTAATTAAACAATCTATATATTAATACGTGAAGCAAAAACTTTGTATCCCTTTTTACGAAAATTGCGCGGACGGAGGAGTATGAAATTTTCCACACTTATAGAGAATACAGAGAAGAAGTGCACAATGCTAATATTTTTTTTAAAATAATGCACAATAGATACATTAAATCAATAAAGAAAACATTACACACACTACATACCATGTATTTGACGCACACACGCATGCATACTATTTACTGTCAAACTTTTGTTCCTAACGTCTGTTGTCAAATTGAGAATAGGTTAAATATTGTTTGTCTTTGTTAATATTTTTTATAGTGTAGTCTTGGCGAAATTTGTGATTATAGAAGTATAAAATACAATCATAATAGTGTAGAAGCTTACAATTCCAATTAATTATAGTCGAATTTCGACTACTGCGGGACCTCTAGTATTTATAATTCTATCTATATACTATTTATAATATATTATTTATATTCCACAATGTAATTTCATAAATGCACAAGTTATTCTCAAAAGTGTCAATGCGTTACGTTAGATAAATTTTACTCCGACATACTAGAATGTTCTATGTTAGCGCAATAATCTATTTAACTATCACAGACGTTTTCCCAGCTCTACTGAAGTTCTGATTTGACAGAATCAATCTGAACTTTTCAGTACCCGTGCCTCGTTTTCAAAGATAAATCATAATCAAAACAAACATAATTCGAAGTATTCCTAAGTACGTTCAGTTCGAGTTGGTCACGTATGCCCTTCATCACTCATGATCAAACTTGTCGTTCTGACCTGCTCGCACTTATTAATCTTCCGGAGTACACGAGCAAGATAGATTTATAAGTAAAATCGATAATGGAGTTTTATTGTTGCGGGAATTACGATGTATTGTTGTGATATTTTTCTGTAGAAGTTCTTCTCTGTCATTAAGGTACAGAATAAGAATGAGCCTACGACCTCATTGAGATGTCTCTCAACAGACAATACTGATGGGTTCAAGCTACATACATATTGTTTGCAAAAGATATTGGTATTAATTTAATTTCATTTATTAATATTGTTTGAATAACAAATAAAACGATAGGACCGATACGGATACAGTTTTCAGCAGCTGTAGGTTCGTTTTCGCATTTCGTTGATGTTCTGATTCAAAATAAAAAATAACAAAGCTATCAATTAAACTTATTTGTTAAAAAATGAAATTAGGAATGATTTTCTTTGGAAAATTAACAAAACTGCACGAAGAATTTTCTTCATAAAGGCACGATCTCGGACGAAGATATAAAACCACAAATGCTGTTTTATGTAATAAATTTCCCAATTATTACCACAGTTTATAGCATTGTTTGTTCTTCTAATGCCATCTTCAAACATAGATCGGTGATCATCAAGATTGACGACAGTGTAACCTTTGAAGTCAATACACTATTTGCTTTTGAATGAGCTCGGTATTTTCAAAGTTGAGAATTCGTTTAAATGAAAGTTTCCAGTCAAATTTCGTGCAAAACTTATTTATTTATTTCATTATTTTTCATTCCAACAACAGGTGCAGAGCCTGCTCTGATCTTTGTCCCATAAAAACATCAGGCAGCCGAATGAAAGATGTCGGTGACCTCAACAATGTTCCACTTTATACCAAGAGTGGTTATTTTGTAGCCTAATTTCTTGTTTTCGATGAATCGGTGCGTTAAGTAAACTAGTGCTGGTCTGATAATCGAAATTCGACCTAAATAACTGACACTTCATGATTTCGATCCAATGTATGTGTTCTTTTTGTTTCTTTCGTTATTGGCATTACCGAGAAAACAATTTTTATTACAAAAATTCAAGATTATGGCTCGCTAATAACAACTAAACAAAATAAGAAAAGAAAATCTGTTAACAAATACATAAGAAAACATTCTTTTATTCGTATTTGTACAATCGTATTTATCTCTTTTATTTTTCACATTTGCTATTATCGTATTGTAGTATTGTTTTATCCACACGTTCGCGCATAGCTGGAACAGTTCCTTAGGCTAACAGTGGATAGGCAGGGGTAATAATTCTAAGAAACATATTTGTACAAGAATACTGTTGCACGCTGGGGTTCGGGATAAATAAAAAGTTCCACCAAAGTACAACTTAAAACTGTATTTGCACTTAGAACACTTCACAAACATTTTAAAATTCTCAATTCGCTTCTTTCGCTTCGCTTCAGGTGATCCGTTCGCTGTTTCGCTTCGAGTAGTTCCGATTACTGACTGACTGCGTGCCATCGTTTCAACGCTTTTATAGCCGATACCACATCCCTAGAATTATCGAGAACATTCCTTACAAGTCGAGTATTTTCAATGTGTGTTTCCGCTATCTGACAATAGATGGCGTTGTACTTCTCGAGTGTTTTAGATGTTACTAGATCATTTGATATTCGTTTGGGCTATTCGTCGATAGATGGTGAAAAACCTAACTTTCGAAACCTAACAATGTTAGGTTTTTTTTATTGCTTAGATGGGCGGACGAGCTCACAGCCCACCTGGTGTTAAGTGGCTACTGGAACCCATAGATATCTACAACGTAAATGTGCCACCCACCTTGAGATATAAGTTCTAAGGTCTCAGTATAGTTACAATGGCTGCCCTTCAAACCGAAACGCATTACTGCTTCACGGCAGAAATAGGCAGGGTGGTGGTACCTATCCGCGCGGACTCACAAGAGGTCCTTCCACTAGTAATTATGCAAATTATAATTTTGCGGGTTTGATTTTTATTACACGATGTTATTCCTTCACCGTGGAAGTCAATTGTGAAAATTTTGTTAAGTACGTTTTTCATTAGAAAAATTGGTACCCGCCTGCGGGAATAATCAGGGTCTTATTCCTTAGGCCACGTCTACTTTTTAGATATATTTTACATTTATATTTGAATCTAAACGTAACCGTTTTTTTTTTCGAAAATAGATCCATACGTGAAGATCTGCCTGATTTGCCAGAACAAGCGCATTAAAAAGAAGAAGACCACAGTTAAGAAGAATACCCTGTGCCCGGTGTACAATGAAGCTCTCGTCTTTGATCTACCGTCTGAGAACGTCTTCGATGTGACTCTGCTCGTAAAAGTTATCGACTATGATAGGTAAGAGCAAATTGTCCAGAAGGAACCGAAACAAAAAAATGGATTGTGTGGTTTTATAAAACCACGGTAAAAGTGAAACTTTTTTTCACATTATAGACATTTAACTCTGACAAACAACATTTATCTTAAACAAACAAACATTTACATTAAATAAACAAACAAAATAGCGTGGAGCACTGGCACAAATGAGTAATAGTCTATACATTACACGGTCAGCTGCTTTAAACTATAGGCGCCGCCATATTGGCGTTGGCTGCTCTGACGAGCGCCTATCACTTTATCCCTACTCCGCGGCCGACCGTCACGCGACATGCAACACACAGACGAAAAAGTTTGAGACGATGTAACAAAAGTTTCACTTTAAAATGTATTTTTTTATTGCTTAGATGGGTGGCCAAGCTCACGGCCCAACTGGTGTTTAGTGGTTACCGGAGCCCATAGACATCTATAACGTAAATGTCGCCACCCACCTTGAGACTTAAGTTGTAAGGTCTCACTTTTAATAGTTCAACGGCTGCCCCACCCTTCAAGCCGAAACGCATTACTGTTTCACGGCAGAAATAGGCAGGATGGTGGTG
Source organism: Bombyx mori (assembly GCF_030269925.1). Classification (NCBI taxonomy): domain Eukaryota; kingdom Metazoa; phylum Arthropoda; class Insecta; order Lepidoptera; family Bombycidae; genus Bombyx; species Bombyx mori. Next base: position 8,741,729 of record NC_085120.1, on the reverse strand, counting down.
ATACCTATATATGGAATTGAATAATCATGCTTAGCACGCATTTATTAGGTTAATCTGTACCTGTTTATGTAATGGATATTTCCATGTTTTTTTCACGATATTAAAGATGTTCGATTGATTTTAAAATTTGCATATACATATATCAAGAATCCATGACAATATAACACTTTTTATTGTGTTGTGTGTTGTATTTCTGACTAGAGTATCTCAGTTAAAAAAAGAAGATTATTATCATGACTAGTTCAGAAAGTACATACATTTTTTTATTCATGACGTAACAAAATAATTTGTTATTTGTTATATTGTCCTGCAATAGAAAAATCCTTAATGAAACTTAATAAAATAGACGGATTATCTCACAGACTCAGCCCCAACGAATTGATCGGATGCACGGCCATCGGGTCGTCTTTGATTGGAATCGGCCGCGACCATTGGCTGGAGATGCTCGACAACCCCCGCAAGCCGGTCGCCCAGTGGTATCCTCTAAACAAAAGTCTACCAACTAACGTCTCCCAACCAAACAAAAATGATCAAAATGCCGGTCTGAGCTGTTTAAATGGAAGGTAAGAATTAAATCGGTAGAATTTTAGGTTAATGATTCATCTAGAATAGGAACGTTCACTAATTATATGTTGTACATATATTGTAAATTAGCTCTTTTTGCGAAAAAGGGGTAGAGCATTTTTTTTTATTCTTGATTAGACCATAGTTTAATTGAATCATTGCATTCCTCATTAAAACTATTTTTTGACATGACATGACATGATTGATGACATGCAATATTGTGATGATTAGGCATGATGTCCCAAATCAACAAATTGTTCTTATCGTAGTAGCACTGATGTTTCCTCAATTACGTTCTTTTTCTTAAATTGTTATTGTGGCGACCCTAATTGTACTTGTGGTAAAGGAAAGGGCTGCGCCGGTCGACAATAAAATGTAACATAACACTGCATCAAACCGGTTTGAGGCACGAGACAGACGTTTTTACAATACAATGAAAAAAAGATGTGTGGTGTCCTGGGACACCGGATAGGAACGAAGTTCCTTAGTATAAAAATATTAATTTTAAGTTCTATTCGAGGTATAAAAAAAAAAATTATTCGGGTATACATTTTTTATTATGATTTTTTATTGATAAAAAAACTACTTTACAAAGTTATCAACTTTATTTTATTCACAATGATTTATAAAAAATATATACTAATAATATACAAAGAGCAGCTATATATATGAATAATAATAATAATCGCCATCACGTACACATTAGACACTGTACAGCCATCATACTAAGACATAAATCATAAAAATCTTACGTTACGGACGTGTTGAGTCCCTATAGACGTTTTTTCCCAGTTAGGGTACCTCCCGCATCGTCCCACAAGGAACTTCGTTCCAAAACCTCACGGGGTTGGCGGCATTCACTTTTTGAAGTAATTAGGGATCGGTAATCCTTTCTCTAGTTGGAGGGAACTTCGAGTTCCACCTGTCTATGTCATTCAACGAGCAGCGAAATCTGTACGTTAATTTTATAATAAGTGAAACTCATATTGTTAATTAAAAACACACATGGACCGCTGTCGTACGTAAATAGTATTCTACTATGATAGCTTAAGTTGACTAGAACTATCTTAACTCTACCAAAATTAGCTCGCGCTGGTGGTAGGACCTCTTGTGAGTCCGCGCGGGTAGGTACCATCGCCCTGCCTATTTCTGCCGTGAAGCAGTAATGCGTTTCGGTTTGAAGGGTGGGGCAACCGTTGTAACTATACTTGAGACCTTAGAACTTATATCTCAAGGTGGGCGGCGCATTTACGTCGTAGATGTCTATGGGCTCCAGTAACCAGTTAACACCAGGTGGGCTGTGAGCTCGTCCATCCATCTAAGCAATAAAAAAAAAAGTCAATATTGTGATGATTAGGTATGATGTCCCAAATCAACAAATTGTTCTTATTGTAGTAGCACTGATGATTTCTCAATTACGTTCTTTTTCTTAAATTGTTATTGTGGCGAACCTAATTGTACTTGTGGTAAAAAAGGGCTGCACCGGTCGACAATAAAATGTAACAAGGTTAGGGCACCCCCCCGCATCGTCCCATAAGGAACTTCGTTCCAAAACCTCACGGGTTTGGCGGCATTCACTTTTTGAAGTAATTAGGGATCGGTAATCCTTTCTGCAGCTCGAGGGAACTTCGAGTTCCACCTGTCTATGTCATTGTACGAACAACGAAATCTGTACGTTAACTTTATAATAAGTGAAACTCATATTTTTAATAAAAAACACACATGGACCGCTGTCGTACGTAAATAGTATTCTACTATGATAGCTTAAGTTGACTAGAGCTATCTTGACTCTACCAAAATTAACTCGCACTAAATGTATTTTAAAAAAAATTAAGGATGTGTCAAATCAGTTTCTGGTTCCCACAACACAAGGCAACCTTATTTGGGGTCGGATGAATGTGTAAAACAAAATATATCTAAATATGTATTAATCTTATTTGAGATTAAAACGCCGCTGAATATTTTAAGTTAAATTATATAGAAAGCTATCATCAATAGAGCAAATACTTTTGCATCGTATGAAAATGTGCTTTTCACGAGAACGATTGCTTTTTATTCTGCTAAGCTGCTTTGTAACTTTGAATGAAAACAATTGTTTTAGAGTTCAAAGAGTCCTCTCACGCTCATAAGCTTTGATCGAACTTTTATAAGCGAATGAAATTTTGTTTTCGTGATTTTTATGAACGTTATTTTTTTTATACAGTGAAAATAGTATCGTTAATTTTACAATCATTATTTTATTTACTTTGAACATTTTGGGTACGCAATCAAACACTAATAGAATTTACTATGCTTAAGTTCACAATATGATTTTTGTAAATATAGAAAGAAAATCGATCAATCCACAATTCAAAAACATTCTAAGTAAATACGTATAGCTTTTTATTTATTCAACTAGCTGACCCGGCAGACTTCGTAGTGCCTCAATCGATAAATAGCAGACCTAAACATTTGTATAAAATAAACTTAAAACAAACAAAAGGAATCCGTCCGACGGCGGACACATAAAGGAAAAACAAAATTGTTATTTTATTTAATTCCGAGCATTTTTATATTTATCTACCTTTTAAACCTTCTCTGGACTTCCACAAATAATTCAAGACCAAAATTAGCCAATTCGGTTCAGCCGTCCTCGAGTTTTAGCGAGACTAACGAACAGCAATGCATTTTTATATATAGAGATTATCTGGATTCTTTCTAAGTGTTATACATACAACGTCAATTTTTTTCTTCACAGATGAAGAGATCAAGCGATGGTGGTTGATAGGCAAGTCGTCAGTTGGCAGACAAATACGCGGGCTTAATTGGTTAAAATGGCAAAATCTCACGATGCCAAAATCTTTATATAGTAAACATTGATTACATGAAATGACTGTTTGTCCATTTACCGTAGATGAAAACATTAGAAGCGACGTTAAGTTGTTCCAAAGTAGTCTAGGAATGTGTTAAAGTAGAAAAAGATAATTAATATTTGTTTTAATTGTAGCGTAATAATATGTATAACTGTTTTATTGCCGTTTTAGGATTGTAACTTCTTTTCGAATATCTTCAGTCCTGATTGTTAGGAATATTGAATTATGTATAATTGTATTCTCTGAATAATTTTCCCTTGATATTCGGATGTCTTTTATAAATATGGTACTAATTCTGGTTGCGTACATCGCTAGATTGTTGTGACGCATGTTAATTAAAAGAAAATCATACATTTCTACAACAAGCCCCCGAATCATACGAGATGTTCTCGTGGAAATTTCTAGGTCGCATTTTCCTGAACAAAACTTACCTAGTAATGCATTCCAGTAGCTAATGTGGTCCAATTCGACTAATTCGTAATCATGTGCTATGAATGTCTTCTTTAATCCGAATAAAGACGAAAGGTATTTTTAATGGGGGCAGTACCTCTTCTGAGCTTGTACAGGTAAGTACTCTGTCTATTTCTGCCGCGAAGCAGTAATGCGTTGTGGTTAGGAGGGTGTGCAGCTGCTGTACTGTATAGTTAAGACTTAGACCTCAAGGTAATGATGTCTTTAGGTTCTGCTAATCTCAAAATCGGGAAATCAAGTAGGTCATGAGTGTGATCTTTTTTCAAGTATATTAGTTTCATTCAACTGTATTAAAAACTAAAAATGGTATTAATGTTTTCGACGTTAATATTCCAAATATAATATAGATTTATGTATTCTTCCGTAGTATGAAAATTATGATTGTAGCTTCTGGGATCCCTTTCACCTGAAAGTTATTGTACAAAAGCACCTTTACCCCAGCTTTTATACTATTTCGTGTATATAAAATTTTACAATACTAACATTGTAAGTCTGTATTTTAAAAAAATAAAGAATCTCATATAAGATTGTTACATGAATTTCAATATGATTGAGACACTGTGTTGGTTTATTAATTTTTTATTTTAAGTAATGTTGAAAACATTTGATCAGAGGACAATAAAGTAGAAAGATTAGAAAAGATATTTTAAATGAGATGAAAATTATGACACAACTTAGAAGACCGTTTTTGTTACACATATCTTTGTAAAGTGTAAATGGAGCTTTAAATCGTGTTTAAAATATAGAAAAGACTTTGAGATAAATAAATATAATACCGAAGGTTTCTGAACTTAAATTGGGGAAAATAAGAAAATGAGTTATTTGTTTGAGTTAAATTTCAATTCGAAAAAGATAAATCTATTGTCAATTCTATATTAATACTGATGCATAAAAAATATCATTATTAAAACATATCGCATCTATACTATATGAAATTACTATATTCATATGTCAATGGCAGGTTGTCAAAAAGAAAACCCCAAAACTGTAACTACTGTTAGATTTGTGGTTAGATTCTTTCCTTAATGATATTGGATTGTTTTTTTAAATTAGTGTTGTGTAAAATTATATTAATTTAAGTATATAAATTGGGAATTTAAACGTAACTTTACTTAAAATGACAATCGGTGAGATTGCTGCCACTGTCATTGCCAAAAGAACCTAATTGTTTTCCTTATTTTTTGAAGATCCTTTTTTTAAATTTATTGTCCACTAAAAAGTTGGTTATAATGAGTGAATTTTATTAAGATTAACATTGTTTTCCCTAAAAATACTAATATTAATTACATCGCACTATATGTTTTGATAAATAAATTCTTTATAATTACTGGTAAAAATGTTATTACTCGATATTAAGATATATTATCGCTGTTGGTACTATTTTCGATGTGTATCAATAATGTTTATGTTTAGTATATTAATATTTTTAAATGTAAGATTGATGTAAACTTTTCTACTGAAAACTGCATTCAATGATTTTAATTGTATCAAATATGACGAATTCCTAACGCCATTAACAAATATTTTTTTTTAAATAAATTACATTAATTAAAGTCAAACTATGATCCAAACATATTTTTTTCATAATATCAATGATTACACATACCCTGCGCTTTTGCCTGCGTTAAATTTTAAATTAATAAATAATAAATTAACAATACCTTGCATTTTGTCGGGATAATCTTTTTGCTTATATTACTCTCTAGAATCAATGAAACACAGATTCGTCAATAACCGCTTTATTTGTTAAGCCCAAAATGTTGTGAGAATTTTTATCATAATGGTTTATTGAGTCTACAGCGTCATTGTTATTTAAAAACTCATATATTTTTTATTAGTAGTCAACATTCAGACTCTATGTGCTTCCTGGTGGGATTTCATTAACTAATAATTTTATTGTAAACTTGAAGTCATTTAAAAAATTGTTCTTGTGAAGGTAATCTGTAATTTCATCATCGGAATCTCCGAGTGGTTTGGACGGATAGCTATTTTTGTATGAGATTAAAATGAAATATTTTGTCGTACTAATTATCTATTTAAGTCTTTATACTGTAACTGTTTAGATTTAACTAAATGTATGTATGTAGTACTTGTACTGGTTTATGAATAAAATGTTGAAATTTTGAAAAAAATAATCGAAAGTCTTTTAATTTATCTTTCCTCTTTGTTTTCTTAACATTTTATTCTAAGACAAATATGTCATTACATCACTTCCAAAGAGTAAGTCGAGTCAAGAACTGCAATGAAATCGAAAGAATACTGAGAATTTGTTCAATCAAATTCAAAGAACAACACGTCGATAAAACAATTCAAATTCATTTATTTTCTATTTTATGCTCATTCGTAATAATATTATTTTTATTTGAAGAGGATTTAAAGAAGTCCTTAGCGCGCTCTTGGTTCGTCAATTCTTGACGCTATTATATTACAATAATATATATGTACCTACCGAAGCAATAACGTTTTATAAATTTAGTATGATTTGATTTGAATTGGAATTTGATTTGGGAAAGAGCCAGTTTTGAGTTTGACAAGATGGGTGTTGGACTTCACGTTTTGTGGTCCATGGGCTCTGGCAGCCACTCAGCATCAGGGGGGCCGTGAGTTTATTTATTTATTTTTATTTATATATTTATTTATTTATGTACACACAAAAAGGAAGACATAGTACAGAGTAATAGGAAAATTATGTACAAAGACACTGCTTATTTCTTTAAGAAATCTCTTCCAGCAGACCAGCGAGAGGATTATGAGAATAATAATTAAAAGTGATGAGTGTGTGTAGAACAGCTAAAATAACAAATACAACATGAAAATTATAGTAATGCACATACACATAGCAAATATTGTTAAACTTGAATACAAAATATTATAAGTAACACTGTATATACGAAGAGTATAGAACAATGATCATTGGTTGATGAGAGATAGAATTGTTTGACTTTGTATTTAAAAACAGAAACAGACTTGGAAACTCGGATGTCAGCCGGCAACGAATTCCACAGTCTGACCGCGTGCACAGTAAAGGAGTGAAAATATAAATTCGTTTTGTGGGAAGGGAATAACAAGACAGAACGTTGGTTGGAACTGCAGGGAGCATCAGGAGAACGAATGAAAGAGAATCGCTCACGTAAATATAAGGGAGAAGTGGGCTTATGAGTTTGTTCTGAAAAAACTGTCTTGTGACCAACAGATTTTTTTATTTTAATGTTACATTGACTTTTGTCTCTGATGGTAGCCCCTGAAACAATATTTGAATTAATCTTGACACAAAGTAGTTGGGTAAGAGTTTATTAAAAAGAAATAGATAGTTGGTTTTTTTGCTTTCCGTTTCTGAGTCTACAGACACAGCGAATGCTGTCTTAATCTTCTGGAACGAACAAAAACTACAAATTTTCTACTAAATCTAAAGATTAGCCATTGGAAACGAATCCTGGATAGCTTTGCACCTCGAAGTCAATAAATTCGGAGTTACTTACCTTTAAGCAGTGGACGCTCCTAATCCTATAAAATACGGTAATTCTCATTCAGCACACGCTATTCAATGTTTAAGCTGAAATTTTCGGAATGAGCAACTGTAATTTAGGCACGAGCCGTACTGAACACATTGAATTTAAATTGAATTCCTGTGATCGGTCCCGCTCCAATATATTTCAATTGTCGAGGTCTCAAATCTTGTATCCAAGTAAATTTGTACGATATATTGTATACGCAAAGCCTACCGCGTTTCTTGCTCGGTACAAAGTACCCCTTTTAATATATTAGATACTATACTATAATCTTATAGTATATATCTATATACTATAATCTTCTAAACATCCTCATAGAATTATCGGACTGTATTGAATATCGAAGGGCTTATAATTCGACGAAGGTAAAACCAATATGACTAGTAAAATGTTAGGGTTGCCACTTCTTATCTAGTCAAATCACGCTATATTTCGGGTTAAAGATATTCTTTATTCTCAAAAGAATTACATAAATTCACTTAAATGAGAACATTAAATAGTTATAATTATTTGATTACGTACACAGATTTCCCGTGCGATGACTTATCGGCAATCTCGGTGTTCAAGATTTAAGGTCTGTGCTCTAATATTAGGCCTAAAAAGCCTCCACCTACGAAATTTTACCTACCGTTTAGTATGCAGAAAACTAAAGTTTTTTCTATCAAATCAAAATACGCACCCGTGACATCGATGCATCTCTGCTGGTACTGTAGTAATTATTCAATGCCCTGTTTGAAAAAGATCGGTTTGCGGGACCCAACAATCTCTTGAAAAGCATTCTGTACAGCCTTTCGGGTTTTTTGTTATTGCCCTTGTAGGCAGACGAGCATACGGCCCACCTGATAGTGAGTGGTTACCGTTGCCCATGGACCTCAGTAATGCCAGGGGCAGAGCCAGGCCGCTGCCTACTTGGTATAGAATATTTTCCGTGTCAACTCGTCCAAGCTTTGGAAAAGTAGACGTCTATCGGCGCAAGGTCTGGTGAGTACAGTGGATGACGTAAAGCTTCCTAAGGTCTTGTAGTTTAGACTGTCGAGCGTTGTCGTGTAGGAGTGAGAACGAGCAATTACTGGTGTTAGGATCTTTTGTGAGTCCGCGCGGGTAGGTACCACCGCCCTGCCTATTTCTGCCGTGAAGCAGTAATGCGTTTCGGTTTGAAGGGTGGGGCAGCCGTTGTAACTATACTTGAGACCTTAGAACTTATATCTCAAGGTGGGTGACGCATTTACGTTGTAGATGTCTATAGGCTCCAGTAACCGCTTAGCACCAGGTGGACTGTGAGATCATCCACCCGTCTAAATAATAAAAAAAAAGATATCTAAACGCGATTACCGCCACCAACCTTGAAATATCAGATATCCAATCGTATTAAATAGCGGTTGACCTATCCAACAGAAAAACTACACGCTCTACGGACTATACTGAGACCTTAGAACTTATATCTCAAGATGGGTGGCGCATTTACGTTGTAGATGTCTATGGACTCCAGTAACCACTTAACATCAGGGGGACTGTGAGCTCGTTCACCCATCTAAGCAATAGAAAAAAATTAACCAAGGTTGGCCGGAAATTCGCTAGCTCCCCCGTCATTGTATCCAGTTCCTCACAGTACTCATCCGCGCACCATTTGACCATTTAGGGGTATGTTTTCGTTTGAGGTATTATCAAGGTGCTGAATCAGGGTCTAACCAATATGATGACAAGTGATGGCAAGTGACAATGTGATTCAAAATCCCTTCCTTTCTGTGGCTGTTAGCAATACCACGCTGAACTTCACGCGTTCGCGTCGAACGATTGGTTATGCTTTGGTAAAGGTTATGCTTTGGTAAAACTAGGTAAAGGTATGCTTAGGTAAAGGTTATGAAAAGGTAAAGGTAAAGAGCTAGGTAAAATGGTATGCTTTGCTAAAACTTATTTTTCTTTTTCTTTTTTTTCCTTGCCAATTTGGCGCAAAAAATGAACGACGAAAACGAGTATACGGGTCACCTGATGGTAAGCGTATGCAATGACCTGACGTCAGCAACGCCAGGGGCAGAGCCAAGCCGCCGCCTACCATTGTTGGTCAATGTACCAATGTTGTTCTGATGCCAACGTTAAAAGCTGTATTTCAAGATCATTGCTGACATTTACGTTGGGAGATCTACGAGCTAAAGTTACTATTTTCTATCAAAACGGACGTAAGCGTGTCTGTTGAACTTAAATAGTAAATTATACAAAATGTATCGTGTAGAGCTTTCAAAAAATTTGATGAGCGACCGATGGTGGTTATTTTTTTTATCACTTATACAATGAAAATGTTTTATGTGAATCATTTAAAGAGTTGTATTATAATCGTTTTCGTGAAGAATTTTCATGTAGACCTAGTTCAACAACGAAGTTCATTGAACTGTTTGATTATTTTTTTCAGAAGAAAACTTTCCTGAAATTCATTTCGCGAACTTCTCGGGGTGGCTGCTCATGACGTATGTACGTTCGTTTTTTTTTTTTTTATTTCACTTGGGAAATTAGTTTTGGTTCGAAAAATTCACAGAACGCGCTATTGAGATCAACTTTCTTTAGTTCCGGGCGGCTTTCGGTCATTCACCTTTGTTAATAAAATCTAACAAGCCTTTGTATATTCACAAATAACCTAAAAAACCCTAATTAATATTTTAGATACTTTTTGGTATTTCTTTTAATGATTTATATGTGCATGTTGAGCACTCTGGATCCAAACCAGCCTTTAGGTTAAGATAATTTTGATGTAAATTTTGAGTTATGTTTTATTATTATTATTATTTGATTTTTTGTTTTAATTATTATTATTCATTTTGTTTTAGGCCGAGATTGTAATTATTCTTCTTCTTCTTCTTCTCAGTCGTGTCACTCTTGACAGAGTGGTCGTGATCGTCATGTAGTGTTGGAAGGGGTAGACTTGATGCGTCTCACGATGTAATTATTATTTTTATTTAATTCTAGTATAAATGAAATGTTAATGAGTGTAATATGGAAGCAAAATCTGAAGTAAATGAAAAAAAAAAAAAAAAATAGCTAACGTCACTGAGCACATGATAGCTGTTATCCGCCTCGGTTGGTCATGGCATGGCAATCGACTTTTCATTTGTATCGACAAACGGATAAACTAGCCAAAAACTAGTGCTTCGCTTGTGACATATCTATCTATATACCTATATATTAATACGTGAAACAAAAACTTTGTATCCCTTTTTACGAAAATTGCGCGGACGGAGGAGTATGAAATTTTCCACACTTATAGAGAATATAGAGAGGAAGTGCACAATGCTCATATTTCTTTAAAATAATGCAGAAAAAATACATTAAATCAATAAAGAAAACATTACACACACTACATACCATGTATTTGACGCACACACACATGCATGCATACTATTTATTGTCAAACTTTTGTTCTTGACGTCTGTTGTCAAATTGAGATTAAATATTGTTTACCTTTGTTAATATTTTTTATAATATAGTCTTGGCGAAATTTGTGATTATAGAATTATAAAATACAATCATAATAGTGTACAAACTTACTATTCCAATTAATTATATAGTCGAATTTCGACTACTGCGGGACCTCTAGTTAAGATAGATGCGCGTACAGAAAAGAAATTTTAATAAATTTAAATTAAAAATAGTGTAAGAAAAAATGATTATATTGTAAAAAAAAAAGCGTGGGGTGCTTTTCAGGATATTATCAAAATAATCCTTCTACTCATATCTGTTCATAAAATATTTATAACTACTGATACCATGCATCCTAATTGGATATTTAATCAGTTGGGCGTTGAATTTTCGCTTCAATGAGCAAGTTAGTCTGCACCGAACGCCTCACTGAATGATGAAGTCCCTGAAACATCTGCAGTTACAAACTTTCATCGTCTTTTTTGATTAGGAACTGAATTTTAAAGAGCCCTTGAAGGAACTTGCAACAAGGAACTTCCTTTTTTTATTACTTGAAGGATTTTTTGCTGGTGGTAGGACCTCTTGTGAGTCCGCGCGGGTAGGTACCACTGCTCTGCCTATTTCTGCAGTAATGCGTTTCGGTCTGAAGGGTAGGGCAGCCGTTGTAACTATACTGAGATCTTAGAACTAATATCTCAAGGTGGGTGGCGCATTTACGTTGTAGATGTCTATGGGCTCTTAACTGGGAGGGAGGGGTATGGCTCCTTTTTCGGGGTCCCTTAAGGCAAGGGCTCGTAACCACTTAACACCAGTTGGGCTGTGAGCTCGTCCACCTATCTAACCAATAAAAAAAAATGCCCATTCTCCCTCAACTTAAAAATAAAAGGAGCCAAAAGCAAATACGCACGTATGAATGCTTCGATCAATTTAGAAAGGCGACCTCCGATTCAATCGATAATGTTATATCTGTTGCCTACTATAATAGATATTTGCGATCAGATATCGTATAACACAAGGAAGAATTGATCAACTTCCTCGCTGAACTTTGGTACTTGCGAGTGCCGAAGATAAATTAAAACTAGCTATAAGTTATAATAATGGTCTAGTTTATGAGTGTATTTATTAGATCTCTTCGAGGACGAAAAAGAAACTTACATTTTAAATACAAAATAAAAATTTAGCTTATTTCGTATAGGCTTCACTCTAGTTACCCAAAATTAAATCAAGCCATTATGATATTTTAACTAGCATGACCTCTTTTAAATTATAATTAGTAAAAAAATTATTGTTTCGTTGGGTGAAAGAGATATTTATTGGCTTTGAGTGTTGCGGCTACCAGAGCTAATGGACATCATAACATGTATGCCGTTACACACCTTGAGGTCGAATTTTCAGATGTAATGTATATGAATTGTCACAGTCTTCAAATCGGTATACATGATTGCTTCTATAATCTAACTCTGCCAACGCCGGTCTCAAGCCCGGATGAGAAAAGAGGAGGGTTGAGTTAGAGTTAGACCTTTCCATCGTGAAACAGTCAACGCCGAATATCTGGCGGCGGCTAATTAGCCGGATCCAAATAAGGCTTCAGCGGCTTCGAAGAACTAAATCTCTTCCAAAAGCAATGTTGTGGATGTACGCGGGACCCCATCATATGTACTTTTTCAAGAAAGCCTCATGAGGCCACGACCCTCAGCATTGAGGAGCAGCAATGAGGAGGATTGCTTCGCGACATCATTGATGGTTCCGTGCTGCCTACGGCACGCCAATAGCTTACATGAATAATATTATATTCCGCGATTTTATATTCTGTAATATTTGTATTATATCAATTGTTATTGAATTTCATAAAAAGAAAATACAAGGCACGTGGCTTCCTCGCTTCCGTTTCCTTATGCTGCTATCTAGAATTGATTCCGTTATCGCTGTTGGCGATAATAACCGCCCGTTGAGTTCACCGTTACGTAACTTGTTCATTGTCTCACATTTATATTTTTCTTTTTGTACCTTAAATAATAAATAAGTACGTTTAAAGTAGTAAGTCGTCGTGGCCTAAAGGATAAGAAGTCCGGTGCATTTATGTGTAGCGATCTACCGGTGTTCGAATCCCGCAGGCGGGTACCAATTTTTCTGCCGTAATACGTACTTAACAAATGTTTACGATTAACTTCCACGAGGAATTAATAACATCGTGTAGTAAAAATCAAACCCGCAAAATTGTAATTTGCGGGTTTACTGGTGGTACGACCTCTTGTGAGTTCGCACCATTTGAAGGATGGGGCAGCCATTGTAACTATACTAACCCCCGTATCTTTAGTCGTTCACACGAGCCTAACTCGACTCGACTCAACCTCCAACGCGCGTTTTGGTATGCTTAGTCGTAAAAATAAACTCCACTCAAACGTCCTTGGAAAATTTTCCTAACCGGAGTGAAGTAAGCGAACTGTCAAGTCAAGGTACGTCGCGACGTACCTTGAACGTTCCTCAAGGCTGGTTTTCTATCAATGTCCAAATAGTATGTGGACCGCAAATGGAAATATATGATATTGTTGTGCAATGGCCTGGATCTGTGTATGATTCCCGCATATTTTGATAATTTAATTTTGATAATATTTATTAATAAAGTAAATAGTTCAAGGTTAGACATTTGAAACTCTTTATTTTATTTACCTACATAAGAGTCATATTTTGCTTACTACCTGATAAATAAAGTCAATGCGATTATAAGTTTTATTTATATAATAATAAACTGGTGGTTGTGGAAAAGCACTTCAACAACACGATGCAATCAAAATCACACAAAAGCGGCGAATAAAAATACAAAGCCGGATCCAAAATCTAAAATAATAATAGGTTAGAAAATTAATAATACACTTTCAGATTTACCGCACGCACACATATTTACGAATAACTCAGCAACCAAAACATCAAACAAGTTCATCTAGTGTCAAACAGACAGCGGCAGCTTGACTTTGACATTAAACAATAACCATAGACTACAGAACTCTATGGGTTTGATGCTAGCTTGATCAAATTTTCGTCAAACTGATGTTGGTGTGGTGACGCAATAACACCTCTCTACCTCACTCGAGGACAGTTGAGGAATATTGTAATGGTCGACTAAAAATACCAAACTCGAGTAAGTTTGAGAGGAATGCTCGAGCATCATCGGATGAGTTAAGAGTGGAGGAATATTTTACAAAACGTCTAAAGATACGGGCATAAGACCTTAGAACTTATGTCTCAAGGTGGGTGGCGGCATTTACGTTGTAGATGTCTATGGGCTCCGGTAACCACTTAATATCAGGTGGTCCATGAGCTCGTCCATCCACCTAAGCAATAAAAATAAAAAACCTTAAACAAGAAATAAGTACGTTTAATGATTAATTGTACAGTTTTTGAATAATGTTGACCGATTATTAATATTCATTTAAATCGATAATTTTTCAAGACTGCGATGTATTTCATAAATAAATATTAATTTAAGTTACATTACGTAGGTGCATAACATTTATATTTATTAAATCGCCTTAAACGTATTCAAATCACTCGCAAAACTATTTAAGTGAAATATCATAATCATAAAATTTCTATAGTGATCTTCAAAAGATATACCAAAATAATATTTTGAAAATTTTAATACCTAGTAACATACAATATTTTTGAATGAGGACATAATGGAGTAAAAGCGTCAGCTTAACTTATTAAAGTTTTTGAACATATTTCGCGATGTGCTGAGTTTAATTCTATAAAATGGAGTTTTAGCTGCAAGAATACGATCCAAAGTTATATACATTTTTAAGCTTTATAACATTTTTATCAGAGTCATACCGGCTTCAGGCTTACCGTTGTAAATATAGCAGATTGCTTTTTTAATTTTCTTGTATTTTTCAATGGAACAGCTGGTTAGAGATTTCTTTTTTTTAACTGTCTTAATTCGATACCGTTCTCACAGTGTTAGACCAAAAATAAATTGCCTTTTAAACGAAAATCAGCTTAGTCATTCTAGCCATTTGTGCTTATTTATTACTAGCCGGCCCCCTCTAGCTCCGCTCTGGTCTTTAACAAAATGTCAACGCTATTTGACGTTGTTTTATTTTTTTAAATAAAAGAACAGTTATTCCGGCATAACTATAATAGTAAGGGTCGATTCGACCAAACAAGAGTAAATCTTATTCTTAGAATAACTCGTCAGTTAATCGAGAGTAAATCAATTTTACGTTTTACCAACTACAATTCTAAGAATAGTGGGCCTATTCGGGAATTGTTACTATACCGCCGTTTCGCACGGAATAACGGAGCTATTCCTAGAATAAAGTAATGGCGTCTGTCAGTCCAACATCTGATTTCTGTCATTTCATAAATATTTATTCTGTTTTAATTTCAAGTCAACGCAATGCACTAAATGATTATTAATAGTCTGAATGCAACGTTTAAACGAAAAAAGATAAAACCACACGACAAAACTTGACAATTCCCTCAAACAAACAAGAAATAAAAATAATACGTTTGACAGCTGGATATCTTACACAACAGCTACTTTTTCACACTAAAATACGGCAAAATCGAGTTGACGATTTGTATGCTCTTACACTATGCCGTTGAACAACAACATTTATTTGCCGGATTTTATTTTTGTTCACCATTCACTCTGCTATTCGCGTATTGTTATTCCTAGCGCAAGTATACGTGGAAAAACGACTATGAATTTACTCGAGATTAAAATCATGGAATAGGTTATTCCTCGTATAGTTATTCGAGTTTAAATTTAAGTTTGGTCGAATCCGCCCTTAGACATAATATGCTGTCGCGACTCTTTTCGTAAACAATACTGTGTTCTACAAAGTCGTAGTACATTATTTTATTCAATCATCAATAGTTTTCGCAGGGCAGGCGATGTAAAAAATATTTTAGGTGATTTTTTTACACCTTGGGTTACATTATTGGAGTTTTAATAAGGATCCCTAAATTTTTTTAAAAAAGATTATAGCCTTGGGAATAGGGTAGCTTCCAAACAGTTAAATAATTTTTCAAATCGGTTCAGTAGCTTCGGAGCCTATTCAAGACAAACAAACAAATTTTTCCTCTTTATAATATTGGTGTAGAAGTATAGATAACCGAACTAAGCCGCAATGCTTTTGCTGTGCATAATGAACTAAAATAATAATAATATAATAAACGCAAAAGCGTCTTTGTTGATTTATGCTGATTTCGCGCAACACGAGTACAAATGAAAATTAATTTTGCGGAGCTTAATATGTGAAGCTTAATATGTGAAGCGAACAGTGACGGGCTAGTTGTTATGTAGGAAAGTCGTTCATTGTTGAGAATTACAAATTACTTTGGATGAAAACACAAACTTCACCTGAATTTCTTCGAAACATTTCTTGTCTTGCTTAGATGGGTGGACGAGCTCACAGCCCACCTGGTGTTAAGTGGTTACTGGAGCCCATAGACATCTACCTAGTCAGGTCATAAATTCTGTCACATGTTTAATGTAAAATAATTGAAACAAGTTTATTCATTATGTAACCATTCATATACCAAAATAAACTTAACAAAACATAGAGTCTTATGACACTAAAGTTTATCCAAAATGACCTCCGTGATTTTGAATACAGGCCATCAATCTGCGCGGCCAGCCGTCTATCGCAGCACGAACGAGGTCCATGTCAATATCGGCGGCTGCCTTAATCAAGGATGTCTTGAGTGACTCCATTGGGATGAGGCTTTGAGCACGACTTTTCCTCCAAGTGTTGCCATATCTTGTAATCTAACGGATTCAAATCTGGACTGGAGGAGGGCCAGTCTTCGTGCCGGATGAAGTCGATTTCACGCGCCGCCAGCCAGTCTTGTGTGCTCTTCGCTCTATGAGCTGGCGCCGAATCTTGTTGGAATACCCAGTGCCTGTTATTGAACATGGTATGAGAAACAGGTTCCACAAGGTTCGTCAGGACTGTATTTTGATACACAACTGCATTCGTTTTTACACCTTTCTCACAAAAATGTACCTCTGTCAAGCCCCAATACCATGAGCGAGGATGGAAAATGACCTCGTTGGACACGCGGAATACGGTTGCTCGCTTCTTCACTACTGTCAGCGTACACCTTATCATTTTGTTTGTTGTAGCTCTCTTCTACGGTAAAAATTTTTTCATCCGAAAAAAGAATTTCCCGATATTTTTTTCCCGCGTACCGCTTCAACAAAGCGCGGCATCTCTTCAGTCTCAGGTCCATTAGACGAGCATTCAAACGATGTCCTGTTTTTCTTCGATATGCCCGAAGCCCTAAGTCTTCATTTAACACCCTTTTCACCGTGGTTCTGCTTAACCCCATCTGAAGGGCCAACAGTTTCTGCTTACGTTTGGAATTTCTTTGAATTCGCGCCTTCTCAGCTTTTATCACTGCTGGAGTCCTAACAGACCGAGGGCGACCACTTCTTGACCTGTCATCTACACTAGAGTCTTCATTGTATCGTTTGATGGTACGATAAACGAATCTTTTGGTTATATTCAAATTTTTCAGTATGTTAAAAATTTGAATTGGCGCGTAACCGCAACGATGCAACGCAATAACTGCAACACGGTCTTCTTTAAGCGTCCACTCCATATTTAAAAATGAGTAAAATTCTAAAAGTATACATTTTTATTTTCATGAACAATTCAAAATTCGAATTCAATAAACTTTTTGGTGGCCAGCATTCTAAAAGAAAAGTTTTTACTGTGTGACAATACTTATGACCTGATTAGTTACAACGTAAATGCGCCACCCACCTTGAAATATAAGTTCTAAGTTCTCAGCATAGTTACAACGGCTGCCCCACCCTTCAAACCGAAACGCGTTACTGCTTCACGGCAGAAATAGGCGGGGTGGTGGTACCTAGCCGTGCGGACTAACAAGAGGTCCTGCCACCAGTAAAAAAATGTGTTGTAAATGTCTGGAAAATAGTTTTGGTTATAAAGAAAAACTACTAGTGTGTAATATATTTCCGTCACACCCATTAGTCGAAAAGAATTGGTCGCTATTTCAATGTACATACCTTTCGGCAAAAGGCAGGTAAACATTTATTATTGCCCTTGCAGGCAGACGAGCATACGGCCCACCTGATAGTGAGTGGTTACCGGCGTCCATGGACGTCAGAAATGCCAGGGGCAGAGCCAAGCCGCTACCTAATATACGAAGATACGGAAATTACTTCAAAGGTGACACCAGTTGTGTGTTGTCACGTGAGACCAGTTTATCTCTATATTACTTGACATAAAAATTGATAGTGTAATTTAGCGACATTGTCTTGTGGAAGGGCGTATTGTAAGCTCACGCAGATAGGTGCCATTATGATGCTCCGACTTCCCGTCTTGCGGCCGACCATGGAAAGAGCTGCGCGTCTGATTGTGGTATTGACCGCGAAATCCCTCTTATCTCGCCCCGGTTCGGTCTGGGGTGGGGATCGGGCGTCACGCAAGGCTGCAAGGGAGTCGTTCAATGGGTGGGCCTTTACTATCTTCGGCCACCAAGTCCCACATATTCCGCGCACCTCTTAGACGCGGAACCTATAAGGACGTGCAGCCTTGGCCCGAAAAAAGTGACATTATAATATTTTTACCTCACGATTGGAAAGTCATGTCTTAAAGTGATTGACGACATTTACGTTTTGATTTACGTATATGACTTCTATGAATTAACAGACAAACATCTCAAATCGAACAATAAAACAACAGAACGTATGACAGTCCTATGGCTGAACTAAGCAGGACGATGTCATAGTATGTTCTGCCTGCTCATCAGTGATTAAAATTTATTGTTAACAGTGACTTATTTAAAAAGAAGTAGCTGTTGATTTGTGGCAAAATCGCCTTTTGGCAAACGCATCTTGGGTGACGGTAGCAAAAAATTGGATGGACTTTGCTTATGTCACGGAAATAGATACCGGTATTCCAAAAATGTCCTCAAATTTTTCTGTTAGAATATCCGTTATAAAGAGACGCATACTCCTCAATCGATCCATAGTCCGAGCGTATCTATATTCTGAACGGTCCTTTCCTGTACAGAGACAAGGTCAACATCTTGCACTTAGGCACTGTAATGTTGCACTTGAAGTGTAAAAGCTTTTACAGCACTCCTTTCTTTCAATGAGGATTATGAACGCGAAAACCGGCGCTTTCAATGGACTTAAGTGAAATTGCAAACTCATTATATGTAACACGTTTATTCTCAACGTGACGAGTCCCTCCAAGTTTCGAGAAGAACAAAAAAAAGAATAGAATTACGCTAGAGCTGAGGTATGAATTCCACAAAAAGGAGGCCAAAGAGAAAAGTTCAGAAATAGCCCACTTTAGATATATTGATGTTTCATAGGGATGCATGTTGTTTTAGAGTTGTGCGTTGTTTTATCGATAGTTTTAATATTTGTTAATATTGGTAAGTTCACAACGACTTGATCCGACTGAAAACCCTTGTTGCTTGATAAGCCACGGCCGACCCTCGGACAAGACTGAACTTACCAGAGGGAAGCTGATCACGCGTTACAATTGAATCCTATTTCTTCTCGCCACCCTGTCTGCAGGGCCCTGTCTGGCACTGCCAGATTGGCGATCATCAGTGCCACAAAAACCGGGTCTCTTGGTCGTCGCGTTATCTGAAGCGTTCACTAATAAATCGGTTGTTCTTTCGCAAGACTTCTATAAAGCTGCTTAAGCGTCGTCTTCCCGGGTGTTTCTGACTGATACCCAAGCCGACATATTATGATGGGGACACGAACCGCTTACGAAGCCAAGATTCCAGTGAGATCTCTGTAGCTAGTCGCACACGACTAGCCCACTGAGTTTCTCACCGGATCTTCTCAGTGGGTCGCGTTTCCGATCCGCGGTGGTAGATTCTGCGAAGCACGGCTCTTTTTAGGGTTCGTGTTAGCAACGTCATCAGGTTTGAGCCCCGTGAGCTCACGTACTAGTTAAGGTTACGCTGAAATAGCCTCTCAAGGCTATCAGCTTAGGTAGGAAAAAAAAAGCACACGACTAAACGCAGCACTGTTTCACATCAGATCTGTTTTGAATAGTATTTGCTGCAAATATAACATCAAATGCAAGTGGCTGAAGGTCTAATACAACCAGCTACTTCATCTCTATTCCGATATACAGCTTAATGAACATTAAATCGTAAACAGATAAAATTTCATATATACTGGAGCTACTTGTGAACCCGCTTGGGTAGGTACAATTATTTGGTCTATTTCTCGTCGACGACTGCGTTATTACAGATATTAGGCATACAATCTCCGACAATACCGGTTCCCATCACTAGTACGTACCATTTCAGACGTGGTTGCTTGCGTTTGTGTGTCTCAGCACTATTAATAGCTATATATAAAGGGACACGCCCTTCGCTAAACATCTGTTGCGTGTAAACAGGTCACGCGAGACGGTAGTGAACTTGATGGCGCAGAAAAAATCACCTTGGGCTTTTCGAAGGTTTCGCAATCTATGTAGCCAAAACGCAACGAATAAAATATCTACGTGCAAATAATATTTTGCATGGACATTAAAATTAAATTATCTATACTAATATATAAATCTACAGTGGTTTTTACGGATGTTCCGTTATAACTACTGAACCATGCATCCGATTGACTTGAAACTTGATATCCGTGTAGAAAATACATGTATTTAATGGATAGGCTAAGATTTATATGAGTGTTAGACTCCCTACACCAGTTGCGGGGGAGTTAATGATGAGAATCTTTGTGGGGGCTGAGAAATAAGAATGTTAATTTTAAATGCCCAGCGAAGCGGACGGGTGCAGCTAGTATAAGTAATATAATTGAAAAGTGAAGGTGATGCGATGACCTTCGAAAGGTGGCCGGTAAGACGTGGACGGGGAGAGCCGAAGACCATACTCAGTGGTGTAGATTGGCCTATGTCAAACAGTGGATTACCGTGGGCTGATGATGATAATGTTGATAATTGATTTTCCACTGGTGGTAGGACCTCTTGGGAGTCCACACGGGTAGGTACCACCACCCCGCCTATTTCCGCCGTGAAGCAGTAATGCGTTTCGGTTCGAAGGGTGGGGTAGCCGTTGTAACTATACTGAGACTTTAGAACTTATGTCTCGAGGTGGGTGGCGCATTTACGTTGTAGATGTCTATGTGTTCCAGTAACCACTTAACATCAGGTGGGCTGTGAGCTCGTCCATCCATCTAAGCAATAAACAAATAAAAAATAAAAAACTTAAGTGGAAAATCCAGTTGTTGCTTTCCTCGCGGTTTCACTCGCGTGAAATCTATAATTCGAGATTAATTAAAACAACTTACGTTTTTCCGGCTTATAGTTTCTTAGGGTTGTGTCACGTATCGTACGGTGATGGTACTGAAGCTTTACCTGGAATTTTCCTCAGTTTTGTCGAGTCGTCGACGTAATCAAAACTACTTCTGCGGTTTAATCTCGTGTTCTATAGTGTCATTATATTGCTTCTAACGTTTCAAACACTTCACAGTATACGCGGTTACTGACGACCATTTAAAAGACGTGGTAGTAGCAGTAGTAGTACGCAATAGTAAGTAGTATTACTTCCTTGGAGTGCCCTGAACAGCTGTACTATTTCATCACAATCAGATGAATGGTTTAGAAACGCATAGAGGACAAATATTTTATTTCTGCATATATGATAGATTTATCCTAATATCGCATGTCATTCACGTTTAAAGCCTTCGTCAAACAGAACGCGTACTTAGCTGTGAGTGCTATAGCGCTGGCGCTCTGTTTGACGGTATGTTACCGTAGTGGTACAACACATCTCGGCGTCATAGCGCGGCGTTAGTTTAGCGCTCTGACGCGCGCTAAGTACGCGTTCTGTTTGACGAAGGCTTAAGTGTCTATGGATTATGGTAGCCGCTTATCACGTGGTTTGTATATTAATAAAAAGTCGCTGTCTCCATTATTATTCAGTTGACAGCATTCTATAACCATAGCACGCTTGATATGCAGGGCGTCTGTGAAAATGATACAAAGAATAATATGAAGCGAACATTAATGTTAAATCAAATTAAATTCACCACAAAATTTATTATCATTGTGGGGAAATGTTCGCGTATTATTAAGTGAAGTTCTCGTTTGTACGTAGTATGTGGTTAATTTAATTAATTTGCTAAATTACCATCGTGTTTTATCCTCTCGATATTTTCTAATATTAGAATCGTATACATACGAGTACATATATATATTTATATGTTTCAAAACGGACTGAAGTTTTTAGACTTTTGTCTGTCGATAAATTTGGAATCATTTAAAACCAAAATAAAAAAAAGAACTTATTTAAAAGACATATTTTTGTGATAGCATATTAGCATTCTATATATACATTTGTATATTCACGGGCTTTGGTGATAAAAAAAAACTAATTAGGTTCTACCCTATCATAATATTTTCTACGGGCTCCGCATTCCTTCTGCGGTGAAGCAGTAATGCGTTTCGGTTTGAAGGGTGGGGGAGCCTTTGTAACTATACTGGGACCTTAGAACTCATATCTCAAGATGGATGGCGGCATTTACATTGTAGATGTCTATGGACTCCAGTAACCACTTAAAAGCAGGTGGGCTGTGAGCTCGTCCACCCATCTAAGCAATAAAAATAATAAAAATCTACCATCAATCTGTACATGCTGTTAGACTTAGGAGAATGTGCTTTAAGTAGTTTTCGCTCTATATTTTATTTTCAAACATATTAATTCACCGATACTACGAATATTCACGCGTAGTTTATAAATTTCTTATTTTTTTCACTTAAAATTATTAACGGTCTCTTGCGTCTTGTCTAAATTGGCTCAAACGAATTACTTGCCGTAATCCAAAATGATCAGTATGACATTGACACATTACAACCATATTTTTTTTTCGGCTGTAAATAATGATATCGAATCTAAGTGTCTTTGGACGTCACGATAGCTTGACGAGTTATCGATTTGTCCGTCAATGGTCCGTTAGAAAAAAATGTAGAAATTTCTAGAGAGTAATAACAATTGCTGGTGCATTAAAGCAATCTGGCTGTTCGAGTAACGCCGCGGGATATAATCGTGTACATGGTAAACACATTTGACATTTACAGTAAGGTGAGCGGACAAGTTACAGAATAACAAATTTGTTTTGTTTATTTATTTTGACTTGTGTAGTTTCAGAGAAACAAGGGTTATATTTTGTGTTGTGAATACTTTAGTAGGAGTGCTACGATTCCGCAGATTTTATTAAAAATATGAGAGAGAGAAAAAGAGAGAGAGAGAGTATTCTTTATTGTACACCAAAAAATAAATAAACAATGCGATACATTAAATATAAACAAAGGATAATACAATTGGCGGTCTTATAATTAATGTGTTCTGCTTTTAGAACATCAAAGACATGTAAATTTTCCATGCTTGAGAAGGTAGACGAATTATTGACAAACATGATCACGTGTTGTCATTGAGGTCTTTACTTGTTACCCAGAGTAAGGTTTCTACTTTATACCATAGAATTGCACCATATCATAGACACAGCTCACTGAGTTTCTCGCCGGGTCTTCTCAGTGGGCCGCGTTTCCGATCCAGTATTCTGCGAAGCACTACTCTTGCTAGGGCCAGTGTTAGCAACACTTACGGCTTGAGCCCCGTGTGCTCAACTACTAGTTCGGTAAATCTAGAATAGCCTCTCGACGTTACTAAAATAGGTAGGATAAAAAGGTCTCTGCTGACCTCCTTCTAAACATTGCAGCCTACTATAATGTAAGACGCCCACTCGCGTGACGAGTGAATGCACCAGACCAGTAGTAGGTCAAGTGAATCGTAAAGAAACTAACTGATTCTAGCCTTCCCGAGATCGAATGGACGTGTATAACCTTACGACCAAAAGCGATCCACGGTTACTCTAAAAATATATTTATCATGTGTAACGAGCACTTAATCTCGAAGGAAATCGAGGAAAAATAGTAGTTACCTAAGAATTGTATGTAATGGACAGACCTAAATAAACAACGGAATGGAACGAAATTTCTGATTAAATTGAACAAAATGTGAATTTCCAATTCGCTTTATAGAATAATATCATTACGATTTTTAAATAACGAAAATTAACCGAGATAATAAACCGAGATTAAACCCTAAAATTATTGCGCGTTGAAGGCTTTGCGGCCCACCGGTGGCCCTATCGTACTATGCCATTCGAACCAAGCCAAAATCAGGAAATCAATAATTGTTATCAACTTTGACATTTTCATTCCAAAATATATAAAATGCGATAATTTACACGGAAGATCAAAATTAGCGAATTAACTAGATTTTAAGATATTTTGTTAAAAAAAGCGTGGCTCTTTAACCTAACCGATCACTTTGGTTTTCAAATACAAAAGAAACTTGCAGTATTTATCAAGCCCTTTAGAGGCGCTGTTCCAACTCCATACAAATTTGAGTTAACTTTAACGCTATCGAGAACGTTAAAAAACTCGTACTAAGCACACGGGCTGACTCGGTGGTGCAGTTACATTCCCGATCCTGCGGAAATAATGGAAAGCAGTCGACGTCGCCCCAAAAACGTCATTTCGGATCCTCCCGATCCACTAACGGTGTTTTTAGGTACTTCAAGCACCGGTCATCGTTCTCGTCGAACCCGTCGCTTGCGACGAAGGGCTCGACGAGTAAATTAACCCTCAGACACAGCCCACTGAGTTTCTCGCCGGATCTTCTCAGTGGGTCGCGATTCCGATTCGTTGGTAGATTCTGCGAAGCACGGCTCTTGCTAGGGTTTGTGTTAGCAACGTCGTCAGGTTTGAGCCCCGTGAGCTCACCGACTAGTTAAGGTTCCGCTGAAATAGCCTCTTAAGGCTATCAGATTAGGTATAAAATAAAAGGTGCAGTACGAGTAGTCAATACTCCTGTCGCACCAAGCGTCTTGAGTTTAACTTCCGCATCAGGCAAATATTCATGCGATAAATGAGTTTGTTTGCTCGTTGACTTGGTGTTTAATTTCTATATGGATATGTACCATATGTGTAGGTATAAAAGTGTGTACATATATCAATCTTTTTTTAGGAAGGAAGAATTACTGGTTGCCCGAAAGCCTTTCCAGTTTCATGATAATGAACCCCTATATGATATATAGTTCATACAAGAGATATGTACCAACGCCAGTACATCAGTCGTATTCTCAAAACCTGGGTTGATTAATCAAGCGATATAACTAGACCCAAAAATTCTAATCTTGACATACATTCCGTTTATATTCTGGTTATAATTTTAGACGAAGTGTATGCGTGGGTTTCGACTCACAGGAGGCCTTGACTTCTAACTTAATTAATATTCATAATTATCAAATCATTATGTTATTTTATGTTAACGAAGGTTTCTGCACGTGTTAGAAAGTTTTGATATTAATAATAGATTATAATTATGATTTTTGTACCTACTTATTTGCGGATCAAAACTTTATAGTCATATTTTTTTATCTTATTTAATTTAGTTATATTTAAATATTCTTAGCCGTCTACCACAGCCACTATTCACAATTAATCCTTTAAAATTTATTCATGTGAACTTTGAGATTTTGAGCCTTAAAATGAACTAGTAACTAAAGCGCTTTGACCTTTACATTAACTTTTAAATTATTTCCGAGTGTAAATTTCCCAACGCTGGCACACAATACAATCTTACGTAGAACAAATATTGCATTTGTAGCCGTATTCGTTTGATTTACGTTTGATATGATTATATATCGCTGGTACTATAAGAGATAGAGTTGTTTGCATTTAATCAAAAAAGGAAGCCTACGGATCGTGTTTATATAATAATAATAATAATAACAATCAGGTAGCTCACATAGTTCACCAAAGGTTAGCTCTGAAATATAAATTATTAGAAAGCACACTAAAACCATATTACCAATACGCCCCAAAACCTGTGCTGGAGGGCGCCACGCACAAGATGTACTTCGACAGAGCCATACTAACTGACAAAACTATACACAATAATAGGCCAGATATAACTCTAATTGATAAAATAAATTAAGTAGTGCATTTAATAGACATAGCAGTTCCTAACACCAATAATATACAGAAATCAATAGCTGAAAAGGTAAATAAATATACAGAATTAAAGGAAGAAATTTTAAGAATCTGGAAAATGAACAAAGTCTACATTGTACCACTGGTGCTATCCAGTACAGGCGTTATACCTAAACACCTACTCCAATCTTTAAAAATATTAGACATAGCAGAGAACACGTACATGACTATGTAAAAAGCCGCAATATTAAACACATGCCGTATAATCCGTCAATTCTTGCAGGAAGACTTAAATATTCTGCAAGTAGAAAATGAAGCTCACTTGGCATAGGCCCGTGATCTTCATTATACCGAAATATCTTAAAAATATTTCGAGAAACACAATAATAATAATAATAATAATAAATTAAAGATCCATCAGTAGTCTCAGATAGATGCCGCCTATGCAACTCAAATCAAGAAACAATAGAACATATAACAGGGGGTTGTCCATTTTTAGCCAATAAACAGTACACAGAAAGACATAATAACGTTGCAAAACAAATCCACTCACAGTTAGCACTTAAATATAACCTATTAGATGAAGCAGAACCATACTACAAATATAAACCTACAAGTGTACTCAACAATGAGTCAGTAAAACTGTACTGGGACCGAGACATCATTACCGACAAAACCACGACAAATAATAGACCGGATATTACACTAACACTAAAAGATAGAAAAATTACATACTTAATAGATATTGCAATACCTAATTCTGAAAATATAAGGAAAAAATACACTGAGAAAATACAAAAATATATACCACTAGCAGATGAAATACGACAAATGTGGCACCAACACACCGTTAAAATTATACCCATAATAATTTCATTAACCGGACTCATTCCAAAATCATTACACACATCGCTCTCAGAACTTGATCTTAATAAATATTCATACATCGCTTTACAAAAATCTGTAATAATCGACACCTGTTCCATAGTGCGACGATTCCTTACATCCACTACTCAAACCCCTACAACACTACACAATGAACCAACTCACTTGGCGTAAGCCCGTGCTAGGTTCACACTTACCAGCATTAGCTGAGAAAAAAAATATATCCATAAATAATAATAATAATAGCCTTTATTCAGACAGTATTTCATGTACATATCTTAATTTTCTTTTTGTTAACAATTTTATTTTTATGTATTTTATATATCAAAGGCTTAACTCTATCCTGTATTTACGAGTAGCATCGATAACCCCGTCTGTATGTCATTTATTGACAAAGGCCTCCTCCAACCTTTTCCATTCCTCTCTGTCTTTGGCAGTTCTTGTTCATAAACCTCCTGCTACGGCTTTAATATTGGGTTTATATACCTTCACATAAAAATATACAGTCTTTTTAAAATCGAAGTATTGGCCTCTTGTAATCAACTTTTTAAAGAAATCTTAACTCAAAATGGTCGCAAATATTTTTAAGGAATCGGTATAAGATCATGAATTCAATTCATTATGTCTATAATGCGAGATACTTATTTACTAATACTAGTAAATCGCGGTCTCGAGCCGCTATGACTGCATAGTAGATAATAAAAATCCGGTTCCTAGCCCCTGGTCTTATACCTTAAGCCTTTTCTGAAGTGTTAGCTGAAGTGCTCTCAATAGCTGATAATGATTTAAGGCCAATCGGATAAACAGCAAGAGAAGAGACAAACCTGAATAGCCTCAAGATATCATCAAACAATTGTACTGAATCATTTCAGAATCCACGAGCTAAATACAGACCTAACAAAACCGTATAAAAATCATCTACTTCATTTCTCTCAGACATTAATCATTTTATAAACATAACCGGTATTGAATAGAATTTATTGTGTTTCTAGACAGGTGTGAAGAAACATATTACAATCAACATAAAAAAAAAGTTGACAATACACATTCTCGTGTTTTTATTTAGTATCGTGCCACTAGTGCCGCACCCAAATTGATGCCTCATATTATCAGAACTGAATACTGTCTATAATGACGATAATGCTAGATTACAAATAAGAGAAACGACGGCATGCCGGCAAAGTTCCATTAGGAAATGAGTATTATACTCAAGCTGAGAACCGCGTAAGATTTTAAGACTATACTAAGCTGAGCTAAGCTGAACTAAGCTAAGCTAAGCTAAGCTAAGCTAAGCTAAGCTGAGAACCGAAGGCTATTCGGTGTTGTACAGGAAATCGATGTATGGAGGACGCGCTAATCTATATATATAAAAGAAAGTCGTGTTAGTTACACTATTTATAACTCAAGAACGGCTGAGCTGATTTGACTGAAAATTGGTGAGGAGGTAGTTTAGAGCCAGGAGAAGGACGTAGGATACTTTTTATCACATTCCCTAGGGACTTGACATAAAACGTGGTGTAACAAAACGCAACTGACAGCTAAACGTAATATATTCTTTGGTTAATTATAGTAGAATTTTGAAGTTGACCGGTTGGTGTGTTTGAAACAAACCGTTTGGCGGAACAAAGTTTGCCGGGTCCGCTAGTTATATCTATATTTTAAGGTTTGCTCACTATAAAGGTTATATGCCATTAAAAAGGCTATTATAAAGGTTTATGCTAACCAAATTTGTGGATTTCTCCAGGATCCATCATCAAATACTGATCTTGATGATTACAGGACCATTCGGGAAGTCTATCTTTTCGAACAAAAAATGAAAAAAAGACTTATCAGAATCGGTTCAAGCATTCTCGAGAAATCGGTGAAATTTTATACATGGTGGTCGAATTAACAATCTCCTCGTTTGAAGTCGGTTAAAAAGCGTGATTTTGGTACCTTAAATAGGTCTTTAACATTCTATTATTCAAAAATATTTTCATCTTCTATGAAAATGAAATCGCGTAAAATTTAGCTTTAGCCTAAAGTAACTAACTATTCCACGCGGACGAAGTCGCGGGCAAAAGCTGGTATGTTATATTGTTTTTCGCCCACAGCTAACAGTTCTATCGCAGTCTACCGCTGCATACAATATCCGAGAAAATACTTACACACTTATCGCAATTGTTTAATGATTGCTTTAATTATTGCTGACTAGCTGACCCGGCAGACTTCGTATCGATAAATAAAAGACCTAAAATTTTGTATAAATAAACTTAAAACAAAAAAAAGGAAAAACAAAATTGTTTTTTTATTTAATTCAGAGCAATTACATATTTATCTACCTTTTAAACCTTCTCTGGACTTCCACGAATAATTCAAGACCAAAATTAGCCAAATCGGTCCAGCCATTCTCGAGTTTTAGCGAGACTAACGAACAGCAATTCATTTTTATATATAGAGATTATATTCATGTTCATGATATTGTACTAACTCATTAAATACTGTTTGTAATAGTGATTAAGCCTTATTTTTGACCTAACCTTATATATAATAATAATTTATACTTTATTCCTAAATTTTTTTTCTATTGAAGCGTATTGTCAGAGCGCGATCATACACCCCTGAGAAACCATTTTCCAATATGCAAACTTATATATTTTCCAAGAGTAGCATAAATACAATTGAAATATTGACATTATAACACGACAATTCCTTTCTTTGGATTTCTGCTTGGTCATAATAATATCGGTGTTGAAGTCCTTCGATAATATCAAATCTTTTTCATATTTCGTATTCTCGTAAATAAAGAATTAACAACTATTAACGGCGTCATGTCTTGACAAAAACAATTTGTTTGCTCCTTAATTGATAAATAAAGTCCTAAATGGAACCTCCAAAAATATATTCATTCGGATCACAATTCACTATAAAAGACCAAACAAACACAGCCGACACACCAACTCAGATAATATATTACGTAACTTTAACTTCCCGATAGTTCTCTTGAGAATATCACCTTTAAGTGTTTGTTCAATCTCATCTACGAATGATAAAATTAACTCCACCGAGTCGTAGTCGTTAAAACCTACACGTGGAACGAAGTGCGCAGTTGTGAAGCCAACGGAAAAGATCTGTTTGAAGGACGAAAAGTAATCTTTTATTGTAGGTATAATATTTCTAAGTCGAGTTTTAAAAAATAGAAAACTTGCACATGCAGGATTTATTATTATTATTATTAATACTTTATTTCAGTTTTTTTTTTAAACCATAACATTTTGTTAGTAATAATTA